>NC_141467.1:39556101-39596101 GCF_009769465.1 Tauraco erythrolophus
CTCCTATATAGGTGCATGTTTCACAGAAATTTATAGCGTTAGAGGAAAAAATAAAGGGGCAAACCCATGAAGTTTAATTTGAATTGAGGCCGAGCTCCTTAGATGATGCGTTATGACAAATGCTTTTTGCCAAGGCTGACTGGGTTACTCATGCTGTAGTTCCATATTATTTACATTAATTACATGAAGGCTGCTTTGTTAATGGTACATTCTGGTGTGGGTCGCAGCATGATATGCTAATGATCTAAGAAAAATCTGCATCTCCAATATTTATGATAATTTGGGAGAGGAAACAGGATTGCCTTTATTTCTCTTTCTTCAACAGAATTAAACAAGCAGTATAGAAACAATTGTATTCATCGGTTGGGCAAAAAAAGTTCTAATGAAGCCGACGTTTAGGTGTTACAAATGGAGGAGAATAATTTATTGTTTGGGGTCTTGTCAGATCCTCTGACAAAGCAATAATACAGCATTCCTCTGGATTTCTTACATTAAGTAGGCAGTATCAAACTGAATGAAAAAGAATTTTAAGGTGAATTAAAACTCAAAATTTCTTCTTGCTTCTTCTTGTAACATTTTCTCACATCAGTAGCAAATATACAGCAATACATTTAATTCAGGCTGTGTCCAAGTTTATGAAATAGAAGAATATTACTATACCATTAGATATCACTTCAGGGGGAAAAAGGCTGCTACTGTCTTTCTGTTCATCTTGAGGTCTTATTAAGCCAAATAAAATCCAAGAGAAGATTATAATATAACATTGCATTTTGCATCTAAATATTGCAAAAACAAATATTAAAAATGGCAAGTTTCTTTTTGTTTTTGTTTTTCCCACACACAGAAAACCACAAAACAAAACCAGAAAAAAACCTCTCCAGAAAGTAAAAAAAATTAATCTTCTTCATCAAGGATGCTTACTGCTTCAGAGTACAAGCTCTAAACTGAACCACAGAGACTTGTGGAACGCTCCTATGCAACAGAAATTAAACAAAAGGCTTATTCCAACAAGTTGCTTCCCTTTAAATAAGTTGCTGCATTTATATGTTATTCCAAACCAATGAACTGGAGTGCTAGTTTGTCCTTCCTGGATACCAGGTGTTACAAGAGCACGAGCTATCCACATTTGCTCTGGTATGAGACTTTCCCTCTCAATTATCTCTTTGCAGCCTCAATGGGGGTATTGCTGCAAGAAGAAAGCTACCTTAGAATCATAGAATGGTTAGGGCTGGAAGGGACCTTCAAAGGTCATCTAGTCCAACCCCCCTGCAAGGAACAGAGATATCTCCAACTAGAAACAACCTTCGTTTTAAAGTGTTGACTTATCACTCAGAATATCAAGCACTGGTTTCTACTTGAGTTCAGCTTTATATACAGCAACTTATCTCTAATTACAAACCAAGCTGATTTTAGTATCAGCATTATTTGTCTGCAGTGAAGAACACACATGCAAGCACATGCTCCAAGCATGTTTGGCTTCCATTTGGGCACTAATTTATCTTGTTACAGTTGAAATAATATTAAATCTGATCGACTGTCACGTGCTGATTCTAGTGTGCAGTAGGGTAACAAGGCTGCAAGTGTTTAGCTACAAGGCACCATGTAGCTTTCCTTCATGGGCTCTGCTTCACACCTCCTTACATCCTGTGGCAATGCCATAAATTTCATAAGCTTTGGAAGGCGAGTGAACCACGTGCTAAGTAGCGTTGGAGTAGAAGATACACTTTGAGTTGCATATTAAAGACTACTGATATCAAATTTCTAACAAAACAAGCTCCGTTCTCTGGGAAATTGAGCAATTCTGAATCCTCCATGTGTACCAATGAAACGTCCTTCTTGCCAGCTAAGAGCGGTGGTTGTGGGAGAAGTGACTGTGCTCTTTACCATGAAATAAGGTGTCTGGTTTAGAATAACTTACCTTACAACTGCATACGAACAACTGTCTTTGCACTTGCCTTCTTCCACAGCAACCTGAAATTTCTAAGGGCTGCAGCTGGATACAGAGTAAGAATTCGTCTGCGTTCATCTCCCAGTCCTATTTCAATCTCTCTGTGCTATTCTTGTAGTAAAAGAGACTCATGAAGCACCGCTTCTAATTACTAAGTAATGAAAAGTACCCTCCATAAAGACAAATTTGTGTGTTGCTTCATCACCACCAGCTCCAACATAAAGACTTTCAAAGATTACAGTATCTGTGCCTCTAACAACCTCCCTCCATCTAATTCTGCTGCAAAGAGATGGCAGTTTCATATTTTGCCCTATTGGATTCCGGAAGCAAAGCTCACAAAAACCAGCCCTTATATTTCTGTCACTTCACTGCATCAGAGAGCACTGTTACACCTAGCATCTGACCTGAAATCAAGATGTCCAGTTGCTTGGAGACAAAGCCAGCATACTAATTGTGTCCAGTAAGTGAAGGAATAAGCCAACGTCCAACAGCACTATTTATAAAAGGTTATTTCATTTTTCTAGGAATTATTTCTCCAAACTATTGACTACATCAGGCCCTGCATAACTTATAACATCTCTAATGTTCACTTCTAAAGCTAACATGGCTACAGCTTAAGTAAAGGTTTTATTGTACCACTTTGAGAAGTTTCAACAAAGATTTCTTTCTGTGGAATCACAGCTGAGATAAAAAAATAAAAATGCCAAAACCAGAATAAGTTTTCAACTGTACACAACTCATAAACCCAGGTGCTAAGCTGCATAAGACACAGGAACTGTACAGTGGTTCCCATTGTTTTACTAGCAAAGTTCAAGTCCTTGTCTTGATATTCAAAAACCATCAATACATTACCCCTTTTCAACTTTTCGTAAGTTACCCACCATGACAATTATGTTTCACAAACACAAAATACAACTTTAGAAGAAAAGGGCAGCATGACACTGAAGACGACACATTGTATTTTACAGAGCTGAACAACTCTGTAGAACATATTCCCACATGCAAATACTCTTTGTAGTAGCTTTCTTTTCTATATAGATAGACAGGTTACAAAAAGAAAACCAGCAAATAGGCACCCAGAAAAGTTGTTCCTTTCTCCCAAAATGGCAATAATAAGCTACTTAAACTATTCCAAGGAGAGGATATATTTTGGTCTTTTCTATTTACAAATTTTCTATTTTCCTGTGTATAACCTATAACACACAGAACATGAACCCTTAGGTGACCAAAACTAAACTAGAGGCAAGAGGCTCTTGCAGGCAGGAAGGAGGCCATTACAGCCAAGAGGTTATTCTGGCAGAGAAGGTCTGCAGGTCCTGTCACATGGCACACATGCTATTGACACTGAATTGTATGTTCGGGTTTTGTATTCTATTTGTTTGGTTTTCCTTCCTCCTCAGGTACAGGTTCTGCGTATGAAAGTACAATACTGACAGGTGTTCGGACTTATGAGAATTATCTGTGACTAGCCAAAAAAATGAAGATATAAAACACATGTATCTTCATATTGGCCAAACACCACCCACAATTTAGCCCTAAAACTTCAGATAATGTAAGAATTCTCTTTTCCAAACCACAGACACAGATGAAGGAATTAAAATAGCTAGCTAACTAGAATAACCCATGAATTTGCAGTGTAACTACTTCTTTTTATCTTCCATGCATTTTAGAGGTATGAATTCATAATTAAGTTACATTACATCAAGCTATAATATTTGAAATAGCAGCACAAGGTATACTATTATTGCTACACAAAGTGACTTGAAAATATGTTAATTAAGATTTAAGCAGCTATATCAGGGAAAAAAAAACAATATTCTACTGAAAGCATTCTAGAAGAAAGTCCTTAAATCAACCCATTTTCAGCCAAGCTGACCACAAAGTTTGAATACCTTGCCAGATACTATTCTAAACATAATCAATAAGATATAATTTTACTTACAAACTAGCCTGACTTAGGAAAAAACAAAAGCATACAGTGCAGTTATCATATAGCATCACCAAAAATAAAAAACAGGACTTTATTAGATAAGGCACTATACTGAGAAGTCTGTGAGAAATGGAACAGAAGTCAATTATCA
Organism: Tauraco erythrolophus; assembly: GCF_009769465.1. Classification (NCBI taxonomy): domain Eukaryota; kingdom Metazoa; phylum Chordata; class Aves; order Musophagiformes; family Musophagidae; genus Tauraco; species Tauraco erythrolophus. The sequence continues at coordinate 39,560,131 of NC_141467.1, forward strand.
GTTAAAATATTGGAAGATGGTACAATCACAAGGCTGTGAAGCTTTTGAAGCTGAATAACAGATGTACAAAGTACTTTCACATACGTAGCAATTCCTACAATTTTATGACTCTGATTTGGAAAAAAAAAATATTGGTATGGACAAGATACTGTTGTTTTGCATGATCACTAATAGTTGTTGACCAAAAAAATAACTCATACAACATATTTTTTTGGCCAACAACTATTAAAGGATTGTGTTCAAGCCTATCTGAAGTTAAGGTCATTTCTGTAAACAGCTAGAAGTGTGGATGGTTGAAGAGAGCATGGAATTTAAAAAATCCGGTCAAAGGACAGCAGAGAAAACCAAGACAGAAAGCAGCCACTAAAAACATGTGAAACCAGAAAGTCAGTAGCTCCAGTGGACCACAGCAAACATAGACAGAAGGGGCTTAGTATGTCCTAATTCATAGCTCTAAGCCAAAAGTTAAGAACAACAAGAGGACATGGATATGTTCAAGGCCAGGTTGGATGAGGCTTTGAGCAACCTGGTCTAAGGGAAGGTGTCTCTGCCTGTGGAAGGGGGTTGGAACTAGATGATCTTTAAGGTCCCTTCCAACCCAGACCATTCTGTGATTCTATGCCCAGAGTCATGGACACATTCTATGTGCTCCACCCAATTTTTGCTGAGATCATAAAGCAAAACCCAGCAGAACAACTGATAAAACTACTAGTTTTTGTTCAACATGTTGTTCCTGAAACGAAAACGTCCAGGAGAGAAAGACTGAGCAGTCATGTTGTCACCTGGCTAGCATGAGCAGCCCCTGCCTGATAATAGCTTCAGTCTTGTCACTGACAATCACCCTATTAATGCTGTCTTTTAAAATCTATCTAGGGACACTGATACAAAATCCAAAAAGAGATTAGGAATACAGCTGTCATAACACTATGAGTGAATCATGCGAACAAACTCTTTATTTAAGGAAATTGGTTATTGCAACCATGAAGCTCAGCCGGAGAACCTACCCTCATGTCAGCTCTCACAAATGAGCAGGAAAATGTTCCCTGCACGCATACTCCTGACCCAAGAGACAAGTTGGTAAGCTGAATTAAATATCTTCCAGGGACCACAGACCTCAGCTAAAACTTCCTGAAATTCTCACCTGCTTGAAAGTCCTACTAGGAAGTTTAGCGACAGGTATCCACAAGCCAGATCAAATCAAGTAATTGAGATACTAATGAAAGAGGAATTCTTTACACTGATTAAACTAGTATTCCTAGTTTACTAAGCAAGTACCAGGAGACTGGAGCTTCTCATTAACAAATAAGAACTGGACTTTATTATTAATAAATTAGTACTGTATTAACAACAAAGCTATGGAAAGTACTCAATGTTTTCAAAAACTCAGTATGAAAAAATCCCATTCATGATCCAAAGAATTCATACAATCGAACGAAAACAAAGTTTTGACTTGATAATAACACTACAGTTGGAAGCTCTGATTACAATGGCATAAAGACTTACGGCTGGCCAAAGTCTAGACAAATTAGGTATCTTCAAAATTACAGTTTTCGTATTAGGCTTTGAATGTGTACGTGACGGGTATCTACAAGAGGCAATGATCTAGCAGTAAGTTACATCTCAGCAAAGTGATTTTCAACTGCTGAACTACCATCATTTGAAAATTGAGCAACTAAATATCTTTGCAACCTCATTGTACAAGCATTTGGTTAAACTTACACAATCTCATGATACTGCTGTTATACATCACTGATAAGAAGGCAACAAAGAGCAGCATAAGGCACAACTGTATCAACATTGAAATCACCTACTTTGACCACAAAAATAAAAGATCTGCCTTTCTAACAGATTATAACCTCCAGTCAGGCAGATTCGCTATTCCTTGATGGCTCCAATGCCGTGCGTTGATTGACATTTCTGATGTCTTCTGAACTATTTTCTGATATTACTGTGTTTTGTATCATTTCTTAACTGCTTTAGCTAATAACAATTGATGCAATTATAATGATTGCCCACTCTCTGCATTAGCTAAGAAATGCAGATTCAAAGAAAATGGAAAGATCTAGGAGAAATCTTTAGTTAAATTAGTTAACCATTGTGTGTTTTATCATGGGCCCACACAGTCCATAACCATTTATATAAATGTTCATTGATTGCTAGTTCAAGCTAGTATGACAATTATTCACAAGCTGATGGAAGTTCCTGCCCAAACTCAGTGATGTCTGGGGTTAGTTTAATCAAACAAAGGTTAAGATGAAGGTTTCTTTCTTTAATAATAAGGAATCCTCACCACCCACAATAGCATCTACAGAAAAGAAATTTTGCTCCCTTGGGCACAAATACCTCCGCTCAATGAACAATGGCTTTCACTCTGCTAATTGGAGAACGGAGAGGTAAAGGTCATGTGTAAAAACAATAGGGGATATAAAAATAATGCAAACTAAGGAAATTACAGCATTTTCCAATTGTCAGCGTGACAGCTACCAGTGAGAAATAAGGACATCAGATACATGTGCCCTACTGTGCAGGCTGGGTAACAAGACAGTCTGCACTCCGGTATGCTGGCAGTATGTAAACATGTTTCCTTTCTAGGGACAACGGGGCTATGCCCCAACAAAAGTAATAATCTTCTCTAGAATTATGTTGACCCGGAATTTAACTAATCATTTCAATAGGAGGAAATAGGAAGAGGGAAGAAAGGACAAAAACCAACAAAAAAAGCCTTTGAATTAGGTCATCGAAGTGCAGCTGTTTGAACCATTCTTCTGTTCTGAGTAAATGAATTTTAATGTTATTTTTATTTCTTGCTCATATTTAAATACCACCTTGTTTAGCAGTTTGTTTGGATGAAAAATAAGAGCAGGGATTCAAGCAGCATTGTGTATCTAACTTGTTTTTCATGGATTAGAACAGACGAATGCAAATTATAGTAAAATATTCACAAAAAAAGTGCATGCAGGCAAACTATCATTTAACTTTTTGAAAAATCCATACGTCTATAGCGGTGTCCTTTTCTTAATTTAAATGACAGATGCAGATGTTGTTCTTAGTAGCTAGCACTCATATTAATTTATTTTTAAATGTTTGTACACAGATTTCAGATCACGTTAAGAGAAACAACATTTCCAAATGAAATTATAGTAAGGAATTTTTAATCAAGTTTCCTTCTTCCTCCTGTTCTTTTTCCCTTCATCTATTTTAAACAGTTGCCTTGAAAATACATATACCTCTGAGAAGCTCTAGGTTGTGATTTTTTTCAGACTTGCGAAGGGTTGTCATGTTTCAGCTCTTTTCCCTCCACTTACTTGTCCAGTTTTCGGTGTTCTAAGACATGCACTTAAAGGATAATAAAAGAAGACCACATTATGTGTCAAATTAAATGTTGTTGATACTTGCTTTAAGTGTACATGCACTGACATTCTGTTATGGATCAGCTGCCGGACAATAATACTTGCACATTCCCCGCCTGACAGATTGTTCTGTATTTTGTTTGAGATGCTCTAATGTTTTTGACGACCCATACAAGGCCACACATTTCAGCAAATTTTCCAAATTAATACTGAGACCAGTTTACAATGTTTTCTTCAGTAGCGCTCACTCTTACTGATTGTGTCCTAAATAATAAACCATGGCCTCAGGCAGTTTTTCTCGGAATGTTTATGATGAGAACTCATTCATCTAAATCTACTGGCCAATGGAATAAAATAAATCAAGAATTTCCCAAAATATAACAATATTTGTGTTCTCTAGATAATTGATGACTGCAGCTGCACTAATTAAAACCCATGTGAGTTTCATTAATCTTGGTCACTAGGTCCAATTGCTGTACACCACACCCTGATCACTGCGTACTGCCCTTGTGTCACATTCAGGTGAGACCTGAGTTTTAAAAGCTAGAATCTCACGGTGTCAATATTCTATTCTTAAAATCTGAACTACCATGTCATGCCTACACCTATGGTGCATCTAAGTGACTTAATTCACAACAGGTAAGCTCAATAATAAATTTAAAAATATTACTTAAGCCTAAATTATTTTCCATAAAATGCTTGCCAATACCCTGCCACTCCAAAGACGACCGTGGGGTATGGAGAAGAACGAAGACTACTGTAATAAAAAGCTCTCTATTCAGAGGGGAAAACAAAATAAAATTAATTTTTCTTTAATGTTACCACAGTGGCAATTTGTTTGCATTCCTACACTTTTCTCTACTGGAAATCAAAACTACATCTTCACTAGAGTATTTCTAGGTAATAGCTGTATCATACATATATTTTTCTGTATCAGAGAACATTTTTATAGCTGCAGATATGCTTTGCTTGTTAAAGAAAAAGAAATGTGTCAAAAACTTGTGGTTCAGATAAATATCTACAGAAATAGCTATAACTAATGTTAATAACTAAGCTGCCTTGCAGATCATAAATACTAGTAAGTATAAATAACTCCTAGAGACAACTGCACAATCTATATTTGAGGAAAGGCAACATTTGAGTAATCAATCACATGAAGCCAACACTGTCATAAGCTGAGTTTATGAAAATACTTGTAAACATTTATTAAATGTAAATCCCTCTTCAAAATGTGTGTTATCGGAGATCCCCATTTTTTCATGCAATTTGGAGTATGTAATATACAGCAGCTGATGAATATACAAGAGCCTTGTTGCAGGAGCTGCTTCCTGTTGGTCTCTCAAAGTGCTGGCAGCGATACGATATGTTTCGAACTAGTGGCATACAGACCATGTTCTAGAGAACAACTGATAAAATTTAAAAGCTGGCTGTATCATCCTTACCAAACAAAATAATTCTTGCTTTTTCAAGATTAAGGAGTACATTTTGCTTTCATTTGCTGATTGAAGTCAATGGAATAAATAACAACTCATGTAACTGGCGACAAGTTTTGGACCATTATGTACAGGCTTATTTTTACACCGTGATAAAGCTTCTGTCAAACTAACATGCAAATTTAATAAATGTCACACCGCAAAATGCTTCCACAGAAAAGCTTCATGTGTCCCTTTGGAAGGTTCCTCCCGTGTATGGCAAGGGAACATTGCAAATCTCTCCAGAGAAACATTGCTGTATGGTCACACTTCTGCCTTTGGGCACATGTGATTTGCTCCTCTCCAGTTCTCTACTTCCTTTCAGAGCTCAGGGGATCAGCCAGGCTCTGACCACAGCAACCACTTCTCCTACGGATAGCTATTCAGCAACTCAGACCTAACACACACTGACCACGCTCCTGTTTATCTGCTTGACAAATGAGCTCCCCAAAAATTTCTCCAAGAACCAAATACAAACTAGGCAGGGATGGGTTCCCAAAATGAGAGACAGTAATGCCATCAGTAGGGCATTATTGAGGCTTTGGGCAACCTGGTGTAGTGCAGGGTGTCGCTGCCCATGGCAGGGGGGGCTGGAACTAGATGATCTTTGAGGTCCCTTCCAACTCGAACCATTCTATGATTCTATGATGCCATACGTAATGGCATTCCAAGGTTTGAGAAATAATGTGGAAACAGAATAGCCAAACAAATCAATTCCTTCTCACTGCAACAAACTTAAACCTGAGTGGGGACTGACGACCCAGACAGTCCAAACTGCTTGCAGGCTGTACTCAGTCTGCAAGGACAACTCATGAGGCACGTGGCCTCTTTTGAACACTGTCTCTTCCCAAGAGGAAGCTCAACAACCCATACGCAAGGACCCAACACCATAACAACACAGGTAAATTAAGTTGCTAGGGTCCATTCTAGCCCAGCCTTCATCTTTCCTGGTATATCCATACATTCCTCTCATGCCATAAAACCATGGCAGACACAGTTATTACAAAATACCTACAAACCACTCACATTATGGAGAGGAAGTGTGGTACCCACAGAAAAGACAAAAGTTTTGAGAACTATTCTAACAGAAACATCAGGCTTTTTATACTTTTTCTAGTGAAACAGTTTAATCAAGTAACTTCTTAATGCAAGCAGCATTCTTATTTACATAGGGATTTCATTATCCATTCAACAAAGATACAAAGACATAGAACAAAAATATAAAATAAAAATGAAAGGTGTTCTCAGAAAAGGTATGTATTTTACAACGCAGTAATAGTAAAATTGATCATCTTTGCCAGAGGATCTTTCTTCTTTTTTTAGGCATAGCCATCTTATTCTGTTGCTGGTGATAAAGTCATAGATGACATTTTGGACCACTGCAATAAACAGATGTTCCAACATGGCTCCAGTGCCAGTTCTGGTCTGAAAGTGTAGGGGAAAAAAATTCACGCATTGCAATGGTTCAGAGGCCTCATTGGGCCAGTTGTTCCTAAATAATGGTAGACTTCCCAGCAGGGGCTAACCAACACGTTCTGAAATGATTTTTTGAATGGCTTATGTATCATTAAACAGTTTCCGTCTTCCAATTTTGGTCCTCGATGGGCTGTGTTATCATATTATGAGTCAAAGTCTGAGTTGCTTTTGAAAGGGGAAAAAAAACCCAACAAACCAAAAATTTTGATCAAAGAGAACGTATGACTCACTCTGCAATAGGAACACTAATTTTCTGACTCCTATAACTCATAAATGATTGAGCTGATTTCAGTCAAACTGCTAGCAGAGACCAAGCCTGGAATCTTTCAGTACACAAAAGTTTTTTTAAATGTTATGAATGAATGAATGAAAAAAGGAGGGCACAAGTGAAAGTATTTTGCAGGCTTCACTATAGCATTCTCCCTGCTGTCCCAACACCTTCGTTAAATTAGCTATTAACAAAAACTAATACTGAACTCATATTCAGTTTAAGTTTTCCTTAATCCTCCTCTATTTTATTGTAAATCCACATATTCCCAACTTCATTCAAGCACTCTATTTTCAAATGCTTATAAGCTGTCAGTGTCTGTCAGTACCTGACAGGCTATCTTTGTTCCAACTGTCCATATCTAAATAAATATTTCTCTTCCGTTTATCAAACACGTTGCAGTAATAACTGTCTCTTCTTCACTGAGCACAACTTCTATTACCCAAAAATGAACAAAAGTAAGAAGGGATGTTTCAACAGTGCTTTCTGAGTAAATTGTGTTTAGTGCATGTCTGGATGCATCTAAAGCTGAGTTATAATTTGACTTTGCTTTGTCAATGACATAGCACCGCAAATGTTAGCAACAAAACATTTTGACATTATCCTGTTTCGAGAGTCTCCTGAACATTGAGTATTTCTGATATCTGTATTTCAGACTACTTTTCCATATGTCTATCCTCTCACATTTTCTTCATAAAATTTCATTTTCCACCCCGCCCATATTTTTTCTTACATCTAGGTCACTTCGTATTGTTTCTTTACCCATTTGTGACTGCAAAATCTACAGATTTAGATTCACCTTCTGTTCACTGGTTTTCATTTCCATTATAACACGGTGCCTATGAATTTGTCTCATAAACAGCTTGCATAATTTTACAGTTACTCACCTGTGAGCATCATTTTTCCATTCTGAATATTGGTATCATATTGTCTCTCGCTGTCAATCCTCGTTTACTTTCTTTTCCATGACTTCAACAGGATAACTACGCTGGCTCAGCAGCACATAACTTATTTTCCTGAACTACTTCCGATGAATGTTTTTAAACTTGTTTTCTAAGACACCAACGCTTTACCTCCTCAAGCCCCAAATGGTAGAATCATATTTTAAGGAATTTGCTGCAGAAAAAAAAGACTGCAGCTTTGGGTGACCCACATGGACATGCTTGAAATTGTACTTAGCAGGCACACCACTTTCATTGCAATCACTATGGGGCATACTGCAATGACTGCAGCAAACTGTCAAGGACTTTCTTGTGTCAAGGTTAGTCACATGCATTGCACAATCCACTTCTGATATGTATGTTTTGCGTCCATTGCTTCTACAGGTAAGCTGCTCCAAAACCTGACTCCTCTAAAGATTTAGAAATCTTTCTTCCAGTTTCAGTTTCTTTCTTCATGGTCACTTTTTTCCAACTTAACCATCTGCCAAGAGTGAAAGCAAAACATGTCGTCTTTATTTTAGTCAGATTATTGTAAACTTTTCTTTTAGGAGAAGATCCCTGTTCACATCTTCTGCTTCACCCAGAACTGTAAACACTATTTTACATAGACAGATGTCTCACTCAAACAAACTTCAACAGTATCGATACTTCTACATCTCTCTGCTGCAAGTACTTTGGTTGCTTCATCCTAAAATGGCCATTACCCATTTTGTCATACCTGGAGATCACATGATCCTTTTAGTCTGGTGATCACATGAGCCTTTTAGTCTGGTGATCACATAACATAACCATATCATTTTACACTTATTTCCAATGAATAAGCCTTCGACTTTATAGCAAAAATAGTATTAATCATTATTTCCATGATCTTACAGTTCTTATCAGATCTCACCCCATTACTGTTACTCCTGTTGTAAAAGCCAGACTGCTTTTACCCTTTGATAATCTGTTTGGTTCTTTTTTTCAGTAACCCTATATTACTATATTACCCTATGTTACTAACAAATTCCAAAGGACTATTCCTGCAATTTACTGAAACAATAAGTAAAATTGGTACCAAGATCACTCCTTGTGGAATTTCACCTCTACCTTTTGGCTCACTGCTTCTTTTTAAAGATAACCTTTTGTTATTATCCCTTTAACTAATGCATTATCACCTCAGAGTTTTCGTACTAATCTCTGTAACTGAGCCAATTCTCAAGTTTTGATGTTTATTTGAAATCCAACCATACAAATTTCCTTTGTGAAGAGAAAGAGGCATCAAACAAGCTTACTAAAGACAGGTATCAAGTTAGATGGGAAAGATCTGCCTTCGGTAAGCCCACACTGTATGTTTATCATACTGCTGTACTTCCGCATCTTTGAAGCATTCTTCCTCCGGTACTTGTACTGAATCTCTGTCCGCAGTTTAGACCACGTAATTGCTAATCCATTCCCTCTCTCTTCTTAAATATTGGTACAGAAGTTACTGTTTGCATCCAGTTCCCTGGAAGGGGAGTGGAAATTTAGCCATGCGTGTACAGGGAGCAGATGCAGTGGGGCTGGATGGGGCATCAATGCCAGTGCAAGGTAGCAGTTCTTCTGCTCTGCACGCAAGTGGCTACGTCGCCACAGTGGAAAAAGTGCTACCCGGAAGGAAGACAATTAATACAGCTGGTCTCCAGCAAAGTTCCTCAGCTCAGTGGAGTGGTAGGAAATAACAGTTGAAAGCACTGGTATTCATTATGCATCAGCAAAGGAATGTCCTCATCGCTTACTGGAGAGACAGGTCAATATTTTAATACAGCATCCCAGAGCAAAAAAATGCAAGAAAAGTTCTCACTCTTGAATCCCATTAGGGAAGAACTTTTGGTACCTTATACATGATCTGAGGATCTATCGGGCTTTATGTGGTCAGAGCATCTACTTTTCTTAGATTTTTCTCTCATCATTTTAATAGGCAGGAACGGAATTTAAATGGTCATTACCGCTAAAATTCTAAGCTCCTTCAGACTGGAGTTCCTGATGCATGCAGACTGGGCATAAGTCAAGAAGAAATACCCCTTGTCCACAACACAGCTGCTTAACTTGACTAGAAAATAATGTTTCTCCCCTAATTCCCAATTTCATTTAAAACTCTGGTTATAAATCACTGCCAATGGCTGGACTGACTGAAATTCTAATGCTATACTAACTTCTATTGCATAAACACTACCAAAAAAAGTATTTCAGAGTAAATCAGTAAATCCTTCAACTCATTCTGCTGTCCCTACGTACTGATACTTCGGAGTACATATTACTGCAACAGTGAAATTAGAAGAAAGAGTTAGATGCTGCCTTTGCTATTAAATTCTGCTTACCTCCATCAGTGCAGAATACACACTGCCAAAACCAAGAAATTATGGTCAAAGAAAGAAGTTTTTTGAAAACTTCGAAACTTCTCTCTTTATTATCATGTTCATCAGACTTTGTGTAACTAATTATTTTTTTTTCTTGTTAACAACACGACAGCACCTAAAGATCAAATCAAAACACTGATTTCACAAACTGAACTCACCAGGAAACGTCATAATAATGAATTACATTCAATCATTTACAGCTTCCCACTCTGCCATTCCTGGTCAAAGAAGTTGCACCTTAAGGTTGACTGGAAATTCATATTTTATTTCTTGGCTGAAACCAAATGCCCCCCTCCTAATTCAAACAAGTTATATATCTCTGCAGTGAAGACTAAAATAAAAATACTGAACTACTTACCCTGACTGGAGTACTTACTCTGACTAGATTAACACTGTGGTATAGTGATATCGGATTCATAAAAATTAAGAACTATTGATACCTAAAAGGATGTTATGTAACATGAATCTGATGATGGGCATATGGGAAGGGCATAAAGAGCTGAAATATCTTTACCTCAAGGTTCACACACCAGGTTAATTGTTTCTATACCTTTGCTGCTACAATTCATTTTAACTGCCAACATGGTTAAAATATTAAGAGAATGTTTTAAAAATGAAAATAACTCATTCTGGAATTGTAGTTTCATACACATTAAAGGTTTGCCAGTGGCTTCTAAAAGACAGGGAGTCTAGTTAGTCAGCTCATGACTCTGACCCTCATTCTGCATACTGCAAATTCTCCCTTGATGCATTCATGCCAAAAAAGTGTTATGCTATCACTTCCATAAAGGTTATCCACAATCTGGGACCAAGGAATTCATTCTCACCACTGAGAAAAACGCAACTCCCATTAAGAGTAATGGAAATTGCATATGTGCATCAGGACAATTTAAGGCCCTTAAGGAATTGTATCCTCCCTTTACACACACATGTAATTTTCATTAACACCAATTAAAAGAAAATCAATTCAACAAAATTATGTTCAGTTTCCATAGCACAGAATCTCATGCAAAACAACAGTAACCAGCACAGAGTTTTCTTTTCTTTTTTTTTTAATTTAAGCCAGATTTAAATAATCATTCGAATTGACATTTTTAATAAAAAAGTAATTGTTTTACTCAAAGCAACAGCAGCTAAAATGGAAATTTCAGGCTGAAATCCAATCAGTGTAAATTGTTCAGGAAGAAGGAAAAAACCTTAAAAATTTAGAAAAATATTTCATTATATTTTCCTTTTGGGGCTCAGATCCTGCAGGCAGAATGAAGAAGACAGGATATGGATAGAGCAGAGGGATGCTTCTGCCATTTATATATCTAATACGTATTACATTTTCTTTCAACTTTGTCCAGCCTTAAGTAATATGTACATTAAAATGATTATACTCCTTCCATATTATTCTAAATTAAAAAGAAAACTTAAATAAAACTGCAGTGGATATTTCATATCATGTTACTATTACTTAATTTCTAATATACTGTTAAAGGTATGAGCATGAAGTTTGAGAGCAGTTACACAACATTTTTGTAAGATGGGAGTAAATAGCTTTACATTCACAGAAGTGATTCTATGTATTGAATTATTTTAACAGACTCTGAATCTGAAAACGGCGCACACAAGCTCACACTTTTGCTATCACCTTCGAGAACAAAGCACAAGATAGGAGGAGAACGTGACTGCATAAAAGTTGTTTTCAAGTAATTTCTGTGCTTTGCTGATTCCACTGCAAACTTATGGCAGCCTGGTCCCTGGTGCACCCGAGAAGAGCCTTTGTCCTCTCCTCCAGCCCAAACCTGAGCACTAGGTCCCAGGGGTACCCCTGCTTTTACCCCAGCCATAAACAAAGTAATCCTTTCGCTGGTGGCCACGCTGACTCTGAAACCACAGCGCCCTGGCAGCGCAACATCACGCAGCTGCGCTACAAAAGAGAGTCAGGCCAAATTTCTACCCAGCTGAAGGCATACAAGACAAAGACCTGCGAAAGGACATCTGGGCTATGTGTCACAGACAAATAAGCACACAAGCACTCTAGGACAAGTTCTGTGAGAAGCATCCTGAAAATAAGTTCCTAAAACGATTACAAAAATCAAAGTACGTAAGATTCAAGAGGAGAAAAAACAGTAAAAGTAACTTTTAAATGGAAAAAAACAATATGGTTATTTTCCTATTCCTGTTGATAATAAGCATACATACTGTACTTGAAGGGTAAATGCAACTATTTAAATATTTATCAAGTAAATACGTGTGCTGGGCCGGGAGGGGGGGGCTGTTTTATGTCTGATTTTGAGAACGAGTAAGTTTTAAAGGTAAATCTAACACAACGCAATAAAACCGCAAAGCATGTTCTGACCTTGTACTCTTCCCTGCAACACTTATACGCACATATATACACACTTTAATAATACATATCCCAGTGGAGTACAACTGACCCCAGTAAATCCTGCTGTTTCCCAAGTGTGGAATTAAAAGCTTCACGACCAGAGTGAGAGAACACATTTGTTTCCATTCTTGTGATATCATTTTCCCCCCTCAGACTAGTGTCACCACTGAAGCCCATGTTACTCTACAGAGCTGACTCAACTGTATATGTTAAAACATTTACAGACATTGAAATCAGATCTATTTTTTTTTTAAAAAAGAGGCTTGTACGTTTTCCCTGAAATAAGCTAGCACAACATTCTAGAAGGAAAACCAGACGTTTTAAAGTGATAGTTCCAATACTGCACACCTTCAGTAAAACCAAACAAATCAAAAATATTTTGTAGGTACAAACAATAATGAAGTCACAGAGTCCACGAGAATTGTGAGATTAAAGGCATATTGTAAACTACATTTTTGGTTAACAAATAACTGAAGTAGAATATCTTTTATTTTATAATTTTGAAAATTGCTCATCCACCTAATCTACGTTGTTTACAGAACAGAAAAGGAATTTAGAAAACTATAGTGTGTTGGTGTATGTGCAGAAATATATGAAAATAACACACATGCTTCTCTGTAGCAAAGCTGATCTGAATTTGAGAAAAAAAACACAGTCCTGTTTTCTCTCCAAAAGAACTGAAATTTCCCTACTCTATATGTGAGAAGAACAAGCCTGCAAGGGAACTTTTGACCTCAAAAATCAAAATTTTAACAACTTGGACAAAACATACTTGTATTTCCTTTCGTTGCTGCTCTCCAGTTACCTATTCTCTTCCTATCCCAATATCTGCTGCTACACTGGACCAATTTTTTTCCCCACCTTTCTCCCTGCACTTGTTTTCCTTTTTTCCCCTTTTGTGTGTCTCCTCCTCTGTCACTACCCCTAATTGTTTAACGTTTCTTTCTTTCTCCATTTTAAGTCACAGCCTTTCATTTTCCAAATATCTACCCAAATCCCATGATTTTCCAGAACAAACTCGTCGGACCCCTGTATTTTACCATTTTTGACCTGTTTATGTTTCTTATTCTTCCAGGGGGCCAAACATGCCTCAGCCTGGCCAGGTCACAAGATGGTGATGTTGTTACAATGCAGTTCCAAAAATAATCTTCTTGGAATTGCGTTGTAACATCTGTCTGTATTTCCATACAGTGGATAGTCTCAACAGAGCCTTGGCCACTCCTGTAGCATTTACGTTTCTTTTCCTATCCAATATGCTAGTTCAGAGGGGAAAGCAATATCACATCTATAAGTAATTTACGAGGAAGCAGGGCACCTTGGTGGACCAGACACTATAAGGGCGGCCAGAAAACAGGCTTACTCTCAGTTTTGTCACTCATATGCTGTCCAACCTTACAAAAGTCAGTTATTTTATGAACAGCATTCAGTCAAATTTGTAAAGATTGCAACCCATGGAGGACAGGTGAGCATTGTTCCTGTACCACGATAACCTCCAGATTTGTGATCTGTAGCTCATCTCCAGTATAGAAAAATGTCACGTTGAGTCTTCTGGCTTTCAATCTTGTCAAAACCAAAACAAAAAGGTGGTGTGACATGCTCTTCATTTTACTAGGACTGAATGTATTGCGAATGCCACATACGAAAAATTGCTTCAAGTCCTCTCACTACTTAATTTTTCAGTACTGATTTTCTTAAGGAGTTAAAGAACATGATCAAACATGGGCAAGTAACCTGTACCAAAGTAATACTGGTGACTTAAACAAACAAACAACAAAAAGAAATAACCTACATATGAATGAGTGTAATCCATTTACATCGCCTACCTTGGGAGTGCTGAAAATCAACACAATGTCTTTGTGTGAATTTTTTTTTCATAAAAACCTCTGATTAAGCCGAAAAGTTTACAAAATTACATGTGAGCAGACAACTTCCTATCAACTACCCAACTGAGGTTCAGGTGTGTCGCCTTTTTGAGCAAGTTTGATACTGCACTTCTGAAACGTGCTATAGCAATTGGTTTCAGACGGTGGCTAAAACTCAGCTGGACTCCATGATCTTAAAGGTCTTTTCCAATCTAAATGATTCTATGATTCTAAAGAGCAGATGACTTGGTGTGATGGTTTGATGGGGGTGGGAGTTTCTGGTGGCAGGAGCTGCCCACCAGATCAGACTCCCATCCCACTCAGGGTTTCAGTCAATCGACACCTTTGCGAATTGCCCTATTTAAGTTGGGACAAAGGAACTGGTAAGGTGTGTGCCTTTGCCCAGGAGCAAGGAGAAGGGAGGGGGGCGCTGCCCCCACTCCCTGGTGCCCAGCCAGGTGGCGGCCTGGGCTGGGCTGGTGCCAGCGCTGAGGATGGCGGTGGCGGAGCCGCTTGGGGAACTCGGGAGAGCCCCGCTCCCAGGGTGCCCACCAGGCCGAGTTCACACGGAGAGGACTGAGATCTGAGAGAAACGGCCACACCGACACCAGGTCAGTGAAGATGGAGCGGGACGAGTTGTGCCAGAGCTGAGTTTCCCCTGCAGCCGGTGGCGAGACAGCAAGTGGCCTCCCTGCAGCCAGGACGGTCCCAGTGGAGCAGAGACCCACTCGCAGCCTGTGGAGAACCCACATCAGAGAAGAGATGCCCAAGCCTGAGGATGGTACGCATCTAGAGTCCGTGGGACGACCCATGTCGGTGGGGAGGTGTTTTGTTTAGAGGAAATGCCCGAGCCTGAGGACAGTCATGAAGCATGGGCACAGGTAGAGACACATTTAAAGTCTGTATAGAGATGCATTTAGAGTCTACATGACGGCCCACGCCGGAGCGAGTGGCAACAACTCCCTAAGAATCCAAGACTGTGGTAAAGCCTGCACCGGAGCAATCCGATGGGGAAGGATTGCATCCTGCGGGTAGGACTCACGCTGGAGAAGTTTGTGGGTTTTCCTCGTGAGTAGGAGATCCACTGGAGCAGGGAAAATGGTGTAAGGACTCCTTCTCCTTTAAGAAAGGAGCAGCAGTAACAACATGGAATGAACTGATCTGCACCGCTGGGGGGAGGAGATAGAGCCGGGAAGAAAAGGAAAGGGGGGGAGGGGTGTGGTGGTGGTGTTTTTAAGATCCGGCCTTGTTTTCTCTTTGTCCTCTCAAGTAACCGGTTTTGTTTCCCTTTGTCCTTTTTTAAGTAACTGTTAATAAATTGTTTTGCTTTAAGAAAGCCGAGTCATTTTTGCCCGGGACCATGGTTGGTGGGTGCTCCTTCTGTTCTTGTCTCGACCCTCAGTCCTTTTATTATATTTTTCTCCTCTCCACTTTACTGGATGTGATAGTTTGAGGGGGGGGGGGGGGGGGGGAATGTTCTGGTGGCAGGAGAAGGGATTTGCTCCCTGTGCCACCAGATCTGAGTCCCATTCCCCTCGGGGGGTTGAGCCAAATCAGCGCCTCGGCGAATTGCCCTATTTAAGTTGAGACAAAGGGACGGGAAAAGGTCTTTTGCCCAGGAGTGAGGAGAGGGGAGGAGGGCGCTGCCCTCGCTCCTGGCTCCCGGCCGGGCAGCTGCCCAGGCTGGGCCAGCGCCACGTGCTCAAGATGGCACCGGCGGAGCTGCATTGGGAACTCGGGAAGCACTCCGATCCCGAGTTCACCCAGAGAGTACTAAGATCTAAGAGAAGCAGCCACACCGACACCAGGTCAGTCAAGATGGAGCGGGAGGAGGTGTGCTGGAGCTGAAGTTTCCCTTGCAATCCGTGGCAAGAAGGCAGGCGGCACCCCTGCAACCAAGATAGACTCGGCAGAGCAGAGACCCACTCGGTGGGTGCTCCCTCTCGGTTCTTGTCTCGACCCTCAGCCCTTTTATTATGAAACCACGACACTGGAGAAGGAGTAAGAGAGTGGCTGTGTGGAGTTTAGTTGCCCAATCGACCTAAACCACGACACTTGGACTATGATAGCATCTCACAGGTGTTAGTTTATGAGCAGGTGGCCTTGATGGATACCTAGGCATAGCTGAGAGCCTCCTTTAATGAAAAATCTTAGAAACCCAAAGGAACAAGGCAGAAAAGATTACAAGTAAAGATTACAAGTAAAGACTTCAGCAGAGAGTACTACCATTTCTAAAACATGAATCATGCTCCGGAAGGAAAGCAGTTCCATCGTTTGGGTAGGGGGAGATGCCACTTTTTCACTAATTCACATCTTCGCTCAAAGTCAGCTGGTAGAATTTGGGATCTTTAGAAAAAGTTAACACAGAACAATGCACTTCAAACTCCTTCACACCTTGATTCATTAGGTTCATAACAGAAGAGCCTGTGAAGTAATTATCAAAATCCTTTCTGTTGTCATACAGTATTGTATATCCACTACTCAGAATTCATCAGTCCATTCTATTCTGTGCCCCTACTTCCTCACTTTGGATTAAGAAATAGATCTGGTAAACCAAGGGACTTTCCCCTTCACCTCTCCACAGTTAAGCGATTTTTTCTTCTTTTAATTTGAAACAATTAGGCAAACTGAGATGAACATCTCACATCTTGAGGCCTTGACAAAATTCTAATATATTTATATAGCCATTAAAAAGAGGTCCTTTGGGAAGAGAACTGACTCATGTCAGAACTGGATACAACACTGAAGGGCTTCATCAAACTTACTTGTAGTTAAAATCATGAATTGGTCAAGTCAATTTGGCTTTATAACCTTTACCTCATCATCTTACTGCAACAAAAAAAAAAAAAAAAAAAAATCCTTGAGACCTCTGCAGGTATGATAAGATAGATGTCTGTCTTAAATCCTTACCATCAAAGTTCATCCCTGACTTTGTCCATAACCTCCCAAATTAACATTACCATCATAATACTCAGAACTCCAATAACGTGTGGTGAAGCCTGTGCTACAGGAGGATAACAACAGAAAAAAAACCCATAAGCCACATTTATTTCCGTTCCACTTAAAGAACAGCTGAGGATCAACACATTCAAAGCCAAACCAGCAACACATAGAGAGACGAAAAAAGGTTGCAGCTCAATTCTCTTGCCCACTTCCTAACCGAGGGAAACTAAATTTTGTCAGGAAACACCTATCCTGGCTTCTTTTTCCATGCTATTGATTTGCTTCACTTGCTCACATACTGTTACGCAGAGTAAGGCACCGACACTCACTGCTTTGTCGAAGGTGACAGCGCTAAGAGATCCACAAGCAGACACAGCTGAGAAGACCCAGGCCTCCCAGCTGAAGAAGGCTTCTCTTTGACAGGCCTGTGCACCAATCTGCAGGTGGATTCCCAGTTGTGACAAGACGTGTTTCTCTATCACAGAAGTTCTTTGGTCACAGTCTTTTGGGATTTTGTCACAAACCTCTTATATACTTCCTTTTATAGCACGGACTATTTCCAGAACCTGCAAGGAGTCCTAATGATCCCCCTCAGAAAAACAGAGAAGTGACGGGACTTGAGAAGTGAAAATCCCTTCACCTCAAGACCTCCGGCAGCCTGGGTTGATGTGATCTGAGACACCAGTTCAGAAACTGGGGACAGCATCGCACACAGGAGCACCTCTGACACTCCCAGAGGCTCGGTGTCCATGCCGGCAGGGTACGGAGCAGCTGTGGTGTTTGAATCACATTGCACAGACGCCATCAGTGCTTGCCTCATGGTCTATCTTGTGTCATAACAGGGTGTCACTCAGCACAGCAGTCTCAGCAACATCTCGCTATAGGATGAACAGATAAGTTCTTCTCTCCAGGCTTGCCACCTAAAGATTTTGCTTAGCATGAAAGACTTCATACACAAATCCAGAGTAACTGGATTTTCTACAGTTAAGTTAGCACTGAAATAGCTCACAGTGTTAGGACCAGTAGATACTGGCTCTAAGAGCCTAGAGGCTAGAAAACCCCAACCAACCCCCTCCCTCCCAACCTCCAGCCAAATTCACTGAGGACTAAGAAGCATCCCTAGTACTGAGGGGATCAAGCTGTCGTACCTCTGAGATCTGGAAAGAAAGGAGCAACCTACTGAGCTCTTCTTTTCCATAACAGCCAAACCCAAGGACATTTCAGGCCTGTCAAAGCTGCTTCCTCTACTCTTTTAATTGAGCCATGAAGGAAGAAACCAGAACCGGCACAGAGCTGAAGACAGTCATTAGCTGAATACTCCTTGAAAAAAAATGTTCCGTTTTCAAGCTGGACTGAAAAAGGATGGCAGTAAGCTAAATTTTAAGATGTGGTTCTCATATTCCCCAACAGGATATAGAATTTTTGGTGGTATATGTCAGGAGATCAAAGCTGTTTTCCTCAGAGTAATCTACTTCCTAAATAAAATAAACATGTATAAAGCACTAGATGGAAGCAGAATGCTCACAGATGAATGGCATCTAACTAATGGGGTATATTCAGCAATAATTACATAAATACTACTAAAAAATTATAATCTATCTCAACAAAAATGCAAGAAAAGCAATACCAAAATACACACAAATCAAAGATATGAGAATGAGAAAACACATTTTTGTTGCCACAGGAGCATCCATGTGATCAACACCTATCATTCAGGAATAGCTTTTTTTAATAATAAAAAGTCATGCACTTCTTCATTCCCATAAGAATAGCAAATATTATTGGGATTGACAATGAAATTAGAAAACGGGATACTGAAATGATGGGCCAGATCCACTCCACAGTTATATTTTTGTATGCTTGTCACATATGTAAAAATAAATTAACCTTTTAATCTTTAGCTTCATCCATCCTGATTCATGCTAGAGAACAGCCTAATACATCTATTTAGTAAACAAACAAACAAAAAATCCTTATTTAGATGAAAAAGACAACAGCATCATATTTTTGAATAAAGGAGATGACCTCAAGCAATATCTTTCACTTACAGTACTTGAAATCAGAGCCATTTGAAGCCGACTGCGTAAAAGATGCACACAAAGAAAAATTGAACCTCAAACACCTTTCGTGCATTTCAGTTATAATTCCTCAACTCTCAGAGATCTAAAAAGATTTATCATACTAAATTCCCTGTAGATGATAGGCAGCCAAACATTTAAAAGTGACATCTAGAAAGGCAATTTGTCCTTATAAGGACAGTCCACATCCCTAAGCATTCAAGCTGTCATCTTATACTTTTAAACACTTAGGGTTTTCGGATGAGCAGTGATAATTTTTAACAAAGCAGAGAGGTCTCAATTTGCAAATTGAGTAACTCATCGAATAAGAAAGCTGGATTTGTAATAGAATCTGACAGACGTCTGCACCACGACATGACAGTGACAAAGTGCCTCTGAAATTTTCTCTTCAAAGATGAAGTTTCAGCTTGTCTCCTTTCACCTCTAGGAATCCAAATAATATTTTTTTGATTATACAGGTAAAAAGAAATTTGGTTTCAGCTACTATCCATTTACATCCAGAAAATAAGTTATGATTATAATACCAAGCTCTGATCATGACAAGCTCCAGCAATAATAACATTGCAGAACAATGCTTAAGAGTGCCTGGTGGTACAGGAAGATGGCAGGAAAAAAACTAACCAAAACAGCTGTGGAGGAAGCCTTTTTCTTGAGTACCAAATTAATTTCTGAATTTTAAAATAATATTTTACTGTCTTGTTACAAACCACATTTGTAGGTTTCCTTGAATTTTAACTTGACATTCATATGGCTTAACAGAAAATCTCCATTAATTGTGTTCAAATGTATCAACATGAATTGAGAATTGAGAAGTTATACAACAGGAATTTTTCTCAGCAAGTCTGTCCAAATAAGTTAATACTCTGCTAACAAGTACTGTGGTCAAAGAAAGTCGTCACTAGTATGATTTTACAGTGTTTTCACATGCAGAAATCACTCAAATCCTTAAGAACTTCCATCAAGCTATTGGAAAAGGCTATTTATGGCCTCATTTAATGAACACCACTGACAGGGGGAGGGGGAAAGGTCAATCATCTCCCAGGGGTGGTAGAAGAGTACTGCTAGAGTAACCACCAGGTTTAAGACAAAGTTGCAAGTGAAGAACTGCTTCACTGTGGCTCGTTGTGCCCCTGGGCCAGAGCAGCCTTGCAGGAGAGTCAAACTTTAATCCTACAACTGTAGTGAGCCTAGCTGCTTTTTGAGATTTAGCAAGTTTCCAGAAGACAAGCATTTTGGCAGGAGTTGACAGTGAGAGCTAGAGGTTAGAATGCCTCAGTCCATTAGCTCTTCTTCCTCAGGGTAGGCTGTGGTTGTGCTAACAACCTGAACTTGGATCCTACTCCAAAAAGCCCAGTCCTAGCACAGCATTAATTCATTCATAAGTAAAAAGGGGATTTCTTTAATCCTCTCAAAATTAAAAGATCAGAAAAAATAATAGTGTCTCAAATTATTTCATATGAAAAGCACTCAAGATTGGTCACATACACTACTAACACCTAATAAAATAGCCATTTTTCAGTCAAGTATTCAGAATCCCTATGCAATTCCGTGTCTTCAGCTGCAGCCTAACTAAAGATGTAAACACCGCTGTCTCTCATACTGCCTCTAAGTGGCAAGGTACCTCCTTAACTATTGGAATAAGACCGAAGACCTCAGTCAATCACAGACATTTGTTGTTTTTCAAGGACACATAGCTGGAAAGAATGAACAGAAAGGGGAAACATTATATTCTTTAAATTCTTCAGAAGATTTCACTATCTTCTTAGGGCATGGCTTTCTTGATCGTACGTAGATTTATATAGCTTTAGAGATCTGGAATCATTAGGCTGCAATGGAAGAGTTTCTCATACAACTTGGAGAAATACTGCATAGTCCATTAGGATGAAAATATAACAACAAATGGAATTAAGAAATTTCAATATGATCTAATCTCTTAATTAAAAACCCTAAAAGAATATATAAGGTGGCTTCACAGAAAAGGTTTAAACATTTAGCGGTTAACATAAACACTTTTTCCAAATAATACTTTTGCTTCCTTATTTTCAAGAAAACAAACAAAAACATAGGTCCAGACTTTAAACTTGAGTTAATTATGATGGAGCTAAAACACTGAGAAACTGGCCAAAAGAGCTTAGAAGAATAATTGAAATTAAGAAGTGGCGTATCAAGTATCTACTAACTTTAAATTGTAATTTATAAAAACAATTCACTCTGAACATTCCACCTCTGCTTACGGAAGTGCTGTGAGCTGTAAGTCCTTCTCTGAAGCAGTTACTGGAAAGATCCAGGGGCAGTACACAGGCTGAAATGAACCATTGTTCTGACATCTGCAGCAAGTCCTACACACTACTTTCAAAAGATTTACTTCCTATAGGAAAGGCAGCTGGCACAGTCTGCCCCTGGGCTGTGCTACTGCAGACAGTGACTGGTGAGGGAAAGTTAAATGACTTGTAACTGATATGACCAATTGTTGGTTTTAGTAACTGGTGAGGCTCGACCTTCTATATCATTTCAGTAGAAGGAATTGTGTTCCTGTTAGCCCAGATTCTCTCTAAATAACGCTAAGAAATGACATCATGTGATTCCTGCCCTCCTCCCCACCCCGCCCACCTATTTCTTGTAATAGTTTCAAAGTCATATCTTTACAAAGCAGCTAAAATACACTTAGAGCCAACAATGCCTAAAAAAAAAAAAAAAGATCATAAGCAATGCTAAGAATCAAGAGTGTGTGTATTGCGTGTTTTCCAGAGTGTGTATTTTATGACAAACTCATATGATATGTAAATTCAAGGGAGCAAAACATGGTAGAACGGTGAGAGTGTATTTAAATATGGAAACATTTCAGTTTTCAATATCTCCAAAAAGATCAGTAAAGTTAGCTAAGAGAGCTCTAAGAAAACTAGGAAACTAAGCTAAGAAACTTATACGAAGATCATTATTGCTATATAAATTCATCCATCTTGAACTCTCTGGCTGTAAATAACACACGACCTACCGACAGTAACCATTATTCTGTGTCTCTTGAGATGATGAGTTACTTTGTCTGCCATTGTGGGAATTCTTCCTGTCTCAGCTGCAGCAGAAGGCATTTGCTACCTGGAAGAACTGTCAATCCCACACATCCATTTTATGTATCTGTTGCTGCAGAAGTGAACACACTGATGAAGAAAACAGGTGAAACTGTGTGTGCTGTAGGAGATCTAAACACGTCAGCATGTAACATGAAGACTGGCTCAGTTCACAGCCATGTAATTGCTTTGCCAATACACCAGCAGTTAAATAGTTGAAGAAATTTGTCTGGAGACATGCTGAGCATCTCAGTCAATTTTCAATCCACTTAGAAATCTCCTTTAAGGCACTGAAAATTCACCAGACATAGAGCAGACTGAAGTGGCTGCACAGTCATGAATAGGATATCCATGTAATCACAAAACCAGAATCTCCATAATCATTAATGCTTTTCTGGTACAGTTGAAAAAACGAAAACCCAAAACCTGCTAATGCCTTTTCAGGGAGATGATGTTTCTGTGGCTTTTCTTGACGATGCACCAGTATCAGAGAGACGAGTGGAAATTCACCAGCTCACCTGCCTCTCAACATGAGTCCCAGGAACGACAAGCCTCAAGAGGCTAGGGCCAGCCTCACCCCTGGAATGGGATGCTACACCTACGCAATGCGTTTTAATTCGTATTAGGGGTAAATGCTATGTTCTCCTATTGGACAAGTCTATATATTGCAGCTGTACTTAGGTTATTGGGCATCTGATCAATAAACTGGCAGTCGCCCTAAGCCGTCAGGACCCAAATTTCCCATCCTTCCATCCATCCACCAACAAGCCCTCTTTGGTTAAAGAAATTATTCCCCAGCTCTGAGCTGGATGTTAATGTCTAAATTTAATTTTATAATCAAAGAATAATGTACCACCCTTTCGTCATTTTTTAGAATTCAAGCACAATCTTGTAGAATTACATACAAAATTACTAGATGAAGGAAACACTCCTGAACCCTGCATGCAGATGAAAACAACATACAAACAGCAAATTTTACAGTAAATGGCAAACTGTAATTTTAATACAGAACCCATAAATAAATACACTTCAGACGGCTTCTCATTTGAGGATACAGACCACACAAATCCCTCAATCGAAGCATCAATACCTTTTTAGCTAAAAAGCAAGCAGATTCCCTCCACATTCATTGAAGTGTGGTGTTCTCCTTTTCCAAAGTTCAAGGTGTCCCATATTGCTTATCAGTTTCTTCTGCACTGACTGTCTATACCTGAAGATCTATCAAGCTTTTCTCATATTTATCAGGGCTGAAAAGAACCATTCTGTTTTAAAAGGCTTGGAAACCGGGTAGGTCATAACAATACCCACCCTATTGGTGCTCACATCAGGATGAAAGCTTGCTTCCTCACATCATCTACCTGGCTTTTACAAGACCCCATTTTCTCTTGAACCCTTCTACCATACAAAGTCAGTCCCATAGTCTGCACCTCTTTTCTACGAATACTTCTAGTCACAGGGAAAGGTGAGATCTGTCGCTCTTAGATACTGAAAACAAACGGACAAGACTCAGGTGAGTCAATGCAAACCAGATCTCTAGCTATAAGATAACAAATCAAACACCACTTGATCTAGATCTGTCATCTTTCAAACAAGGGAATGAGCTCAGATGATTCACCTGATACAAAATCCTAAAGTTCCTTCTTATGGGTCAGCTCAATGCGGATAGGAGCCTTTGCACTGCACGGTCAAATGCGCCAAAGGAACCAAGATTACATCCTCAGGGCATGCATGCAACAGCTGCCCACACAACCTTAATCCTGCTCTCTTGTATGTCTGTCTTGTTCAAACTACGTTCCAAATCAGTTTCCATTGTCGTGTTTATCTTTTTTAAAATTGCCTTTTCGACACTTTTCTACCATTGAATATTCATATTTTGCATGTTTTCAGATGTTTTCATTTACATATTTCCAGGGCACCTCATTTTATCTCTTGCCCATATTTCCAACCTCTTTCTGTCCTTTTGTATTATAACCTCCTCCATATTTGTTGAACATCCTAATTTTATGACCATCTGTGAATGCAATTAATGTAGCATTCAATTTTTCTACTAGATCCCTAGTAAACATGTTACATTCACTTGCAATGCAGATCCCAGAAGCACCTAGTTCCCACCTTCCTTAAAAATCAACATTTTATCACTACTCTTTACTGCCCCTACAATTACTTTTTAATGCAATCAACAACTTTCACATGCAGCAACATTAACCAAATTTTGTGTGGTATAGTAATAAATCCTTTCTTAAAAGCTTACACTACGTGAAATATTACTCCGCTGAAATATTTTTTTTAAAAAAAGCTTTCTAGCATAACTGACTTTGTTTATTGTTCATGGCTCTGTAGCCTTACAACTTTATTGTCTCAGTATTTGTCCTATTACTCTTCTGTATTAAGATATGAAGTTACATGAGGACACTCCTCCCATGCACACTTCATGTCCAGTCAGCTGATAAGAGACTGAACTTGGAGGTGCCAAAGGAAAACGGAGGATCAACTATGTACAGTCAGAGAGAAGTAGAGTGCCTCTCTCAATAGAGCTGATGCTCTGAATAGAACGTAAGGGGAAAGAAAGAATGCAATTGATCATAAGAAAACACTATGATACTATATAATGTTACTGTGCTTTGTTAAGGACAGTTGTGAGAGGGGCAGAATGAGGGTGCAAGGTGGTATGCATACCAAAAAATCCCCCTCTTTTCAGTGTCTGTTCTTTCTTAAGAAACTTCTACAGCCTTTCTGGCCAGCTACCACAGGGAAAGCCAGCTGTGGCTGTGGGACCTCAGTCCCACACAGCTCACAGACTAATTGAGCACAGCTCCCATCCTGGAACCTGGTCAGGTGTGAGATGACACAGGGGCTTCCAGGAAATTGGAAGGACCAAAGCCAGTGTTGATTATAGAGGCTGACACCACTAATCTAGCCCTGAGCGAGCTTCACACCTGTATCACACCATAGCACAGCCAGAACTTCGGGAATTTCCAGATTTCAACTCTTGTAAACTTTGCAATCTTGCAATCTGAGCCTATTGAGACACGTGCTATGGGCCTCGTGCCCTTGGTCATATAAAAATTTGAGTATTTAGCTCAAAGTTTGGTTATACCTGAGCCACAGTTTTTGGCTGGTTCCTAAAAAAAATTTTGTCCACCTCCTCTAATCCCCTCACAGCACAACAAGGCAAGCAAGGATAAAGGTGCCTACACAACTGTTCTTTTACATGGATTTACTCCATAATTGCATTTAGAAAAACACTGTTATCATTTATACTTCTCTGCTTCCTTGCACAGCATAGCTTCCTCACATCTCCTTATGTCAGACTTTTAGGGGCAATGCAGAAGAGAACGGAGCAGTTCTAGCACATAGGTCAGGTGGGAACAGTACGATCCTGAGGTGATGCTGCTAGCGGATCACAGGGAGATACAAGGTAGGGAGGGCTCCATCAAAGACAGGAGGGGAGAGGACAGCACAGAAACAGGTCGGGCTCAAGGACCCATTCCTCTGACTGTATCCATCTTCTCCTGAAGTAAGAGTCAGTGCAGAGCAGTTTCACCTCCCTGACACAGCAAGTCCACTCTGTGGCGTCCTAGCTAAGCAGTTCTCAGAGAAGCAATGTGAATGAAGGACCCTGAGGACAGGACAAAGCAGGGAGAAACGTCTGATTACCACTACCTTTAACAATAAGCCTAAACTACACAGAGAAGGTAAATGAAGGCTAGAATATATCACCCAGAATCCCTGAAGCCAGCAGTACTATTTTCCAAACAAATTGCTATTATGAATACATAAACTAAAATATATAGAGATATCTAACTTGAATAAAGTCTTAAACGGATAGCAAAGCCATTCTGCTAGGAAATCATCAGAAGAACTATCTTTCCTTTGCCAAATTTCAAATCCATGTCTAAAACTGTGATATGTTCTCAACAAATTTGAAATTCCTAAACTTTACAAAAAAATGTTTTGATCTTGCGCAGTTATGAGGTGGAATAAGCACCATGGAAGCTGCAGGACTGTCACCTGGAAAGATACTTTCACAAATAAGTTACGCAAGCATCCGTCAGGAATATCTTAGAACAGCAGTTCAAAATATGACTTATTTACTGCTGGTGACCTACTTCGGGTTTCACTTCTCAGCCCAAATTCACACTTCAATTGGTGAACTTCACTCAGGTTATGATCCTCTGTGCACACACTATTATTTTGCTGTGATTGTAACCATGTATTTGGGAACAATACTTACCTTTGCATGTGATTTAGGATTAGGAGAATGGACTAGATGATCTCTAGAATGTTCTTCCAGGCCTGTCTTTTAAAACGTTATGATAGCTAATCATTTTAGAAAACAGTGGAATCAATTACTCCGAAACTTTTTGCAAAGTTCAGTTCATCACATCATTTGATGTGCCATCTTTAATCATTATCCTGAGATATCAGGAATAGAACGTGTTTCTTGGCAATTTTTCTGCTTATTTATTATGCTCAAACTTCTGTTTACTCAGATGCCAGCCTGTAATGCCTAAGTTACATTTGACTTGGCATGCCAAAACTCAGTTCATCTAAACTCATGCCTCAATCCGTACTTATTTTCCTAACAAATCTCAACTTCTGCTTAGATTACAGAACATAAACAGTTATTCTGAAGAACACTCTGGATTTCAGCTGTTTTATGCTTGCCCTGACTTAAAAAAGTAAATGACTTCTAGAAATATTTTATTCATGATTAGCAAAAAGTTACCATGAAAGTCTACACTTGAAGCTTCTGATCAACTGAAAAGACCAACAGAATAGAAATAAGCAAAACATTAAATAATTTCCTGTTAACATATATTTGCTACATCGAAAAAAATCAAAAACCTCCCGTGTCAGAAAAGTGTATTTAGGAGAAGGCAGAATTAATAATAATTTGAATTTGCCTTTAAAGTACATTCCAATTCTGTTTATCTTCAGAAAAAAAGTCTTGATAATCAAATAATGTACAAAAGAGCAGAACTGGAACATCTGTGACAAGTAGTCATGGCAAACTGAAATCTGAGCACTCGGGTAGTACTGTTTCTAATCAGCTGATTTTTATAGTACGTTTTCTGTGCAAAAGAGTTTAAGAATTGATGAAACAACCAGTAAATGAAACTTACCTCTAAAGGAAATAAAACTTGCTGCCTAGATTAGATGCTTTGAAAGCAACAGTAAAAACTAAAAACAACCAGTTTCATGTCAGTTTGTCAGAAAGACCACAGAAAAATGAACGTGTAGCAGGAGAGGTGTCAAGGTGTAATCAGTATACATTTAAGATGGAAAGCAAGAATCAAAACCTTAAACTGCTGAAAGGGCAACTGCCACATGAGATTTTTATCTTTAATAAGTTTCCCTTACAAAACAGTGTGGAAGATCTATTACACCATGAATTATGATACTATCTGTAAATTAGATTGCTGATGGATCAGACAACATCATGGGAGTAAACTGCACAGTGGGAATATAACCCCCTAAGCAGCAGATACACGGGTCCAGTAGTAGAACAAATCTTCAGGTCACCATAAAAAAATACCACACACACACACAGGCACGCACACACTCAAACACTGAGCAAAGGGAATCTGGTTTTGATACGAATGGATTTTTCAGAACCTGCAAACTGTTGGAGGAAAATCGTCTAGAAATTTGTTCAGGGAACTCCAATAGCTGTTTCATAGGGAAGATAAACGTAAGGAGGCTGAGCGTTGTAATAGACGGCACCATCTAAAAGAGATATATGTAAAGAGTATTAGGATGAAAAAACCCAACATTATTTAATGCAAGGACTAGTGCCTTTAATCCAACAAAGAGATCATATCCTAAGGGATGATATCAAGCATTCATCAGAAAGCAGACTCATAAATATTTTTGGAAGTTGCTGTCTATGTTAGAGAAAATGCATCAGAGATTTTCAGCAGTTGATGTGAATTGCATTTTTATTGTTGGTTCTTTTTTTTCACTAGCAGTATACCAACAAAGAGTATTTGTGAAACTGTTCACAACCTCCCTACATATAGCAGGTTTTATATAGAATCCTACTACTGGTTCTGTCAAAAATCCACTCACAGACACAAGGACATTGCAATACATCACTGCACAAGTGTATGTTCAACTTGTTTAGCAGCAAAGTACCAAAACTCAGTGTTCATTCTGTTTAACGTTCCATTGTTAACACAGAGAAGAAATAAGCCCTCACTGTATTAGCTGAGAGACCATCTAGAACTGCATCATATATATGGAACAGTGATTCTGCCATTTTCCTACATTTGCATGATGGCCTGCACTCTATTGGTATTTTCATAGAAGATAATGTTGCTACTTTTCTACCATTTAAAAAAAAAATGCAAATGATTAAAAAGCTTCAAAACAGAAGAGCAACACTATATTAGTTGAAAAAGAATTAGATCACATTAATGTTCTATAATCTGGAATGACATAAATAATATAAAGCACAAGAAACCTTTCTAATCCTCCCCCCTTATCTCCCTTATACCTGAGGAGATACAGTGATGCACGGTTCAGTAACATCTAGAAGACTGATGTTCTCTTGTGACTCTTCCAAAAGCCACAACCACCATTCCCAACCTTTCTATGCAAACGAATTAACAGTCTTTCATTGCCTGTCTCCCTCCCTTTTTTTGGTAATGTACAAGCCTCATTAGAAGTGCAGTCCCTATTCCTATCCTTTTTAAAAGCACACTGACAAAAACAAGGCAACTATAGCAAGCGTGCACAGCAGGCAGTTTCCAAGAGGTCATCTCTTCACTGCATTAATCCAGGGAGTGCTGCAGTACATCATTATTGCCATTTTGGCTCCAGACCTGTTTTTTAAAATACTTCTAAGATATAGTGGGTATATTTAATGAAAAATGTATGTGCTATCATTTCCTTTTACTAACTTCAAACTGTGGAATTCAGCTTCTAGCTGAAGAATCTCCTGAAAGAGAAACTAAATGACCTTTTATATCACCTTAAAAAAGTAGCATGTGACATTTTGCTGCAGTTGAACTATTTTCATTTAAAAAGCAAGAATAAGACATTAGAGCAAAGCACAAGAAAACAAAATAAACAGCAAAACTACCATTACATCCTAAAGTATCAGTCATTAAAGATTTAATCTAACAAGCCTGCTCCTGTAAGTCCAGGTACAACTAATTTTAATATTTTTGTTGGAAATGGACTGGTTCACCTGTAGGGCAACACTTAATGCAAAGCTAATGTCCTTCCAAATGTTATACAACCAAGTCAAGTGACCAGGTTGAGAAGTAATATCATTTTTCAGCTAAAATTCCTTGCATTATTTTTCAAATAAACCCCCAAAATCAAAGCACCTTTTCAGCCACAGCAATTGCATCCCACTTGAACAGAAACACTCTAGCTCTCTACCACTAGGACGTCTTTAATGGGCTGTGCTTTCTTAGAAAAATAAGATACTGGTCCACAAAAGTGGTAAATACTGACCTCACAAAGGTAGCGCACAGCTCTCAGCTGTTCTAACTGGCACATCAAGGTGCAGAAAGATATCATCAATGATGACACGTTAGTAACACGTGCATGCCTGCAAACAGGCAAGCAGAAAAACAGAGAGGATGTGAATTTTACGTGTATTTGTTGATAAATCTATTATCTCTGGAACTAATGCAGTACCTGTAAAAGACATGCACCAAAATGCTGTCCACTAAAATCATCTCATATTTTTAATTTATATATAATTTATTATTTCGTAAGAAAAACTGTTTATGAAGCAATGAATCAGTATTTCTACCTACACAGAAAATGGTTTGGTGATTCTATGATTATAAGATCCATATGTATATATATATACACACACACACAGAAAGTTATTTTTTCTATTCTCAAGCCATGATCACATTAATGTTACAGGAAAAAAGAAGTAATGGGAAAATTAATGATTATGCATTTTGTAGTGGTTTGGTTTTTTTAAGTGTATGAGAAAGAGGAATCACAAAAACTACTCAAAAAAGTCCTCTGAATGTCCATTGTTTTTCCCAGTAAATGCAGGAACAGAAAAATACTATAATAGCTAAATGGACTAACCAGAGAACCTCTGTCAACAGAACAAAATCACTGTAACAAATTGACAGCAACGGGGTTGGTGATGTAGAGAGCCTGGCCCCCTCTGCTGTCTATTTTGTGCTGCTTCTAAAATGTTCCTAGTAAACCTATAGACTTAAAGAAAAATGTTTTTGTATTTGTGAATGCCTTCCTCTGACTTAGAAGGTGACGGATAACCCTGACAACTCTTATAGAGACTAATATAACAACGTGTTAGACCTGGAAAACACCAAGTTTAAAAAGGAAAAGGAGACCCAAAGAGGTTAAAAAAATCTTTACCCACTGTATTACACCATTTCAGATCCTTAAATTTAAAAATTTTCTATATGGGTAATTGGGAATCAAAAGTTTGTACAAAAAGTGACAAATTCCTTTTGGTGACTAAATGCTCTAAACTGGAGAGAAGATGTAGACATACACAAAAGTGTGCCATAAAGCAGAGACATTTAACGTCTGACTTACTTGTAAAAAATAAAAACTACGTTTTAAATTTATGGCCTATAAAAATGAACTTTTGCAAAATGTAAGTTGTATTTTGATCAAAAATGTAAATGTAGCATATCTTTAATATGCCTTAAATAATACTGATTGATTTCTACACTGGAATTCATCCTCAAAGGATTCTAGTGTAAAATGTAGTATCTTCATTACAGTTCAAGGCTCATTATGCTCCCTTAGAGCTTCTTTCATAGCAGGTCAGAATATTAAAGGAACAAGGAAAAAAAAAAAAAAAAGATGAGCCATTTGCATGACTTTGTCCCTTGTGAACAATGCCCCATGTTCTTCTTCTGAATCCCACACCCTTGGGACATACATGATTCTCCTCTGACACACATCAATACCAACTTTAGTCTCTTGCTCAGTCCATCGGCTTGTCCTTTCTGTGTTTGCCTAGAGCAGCCTGCTCATGCACATTAACAAAGCAAAAAAGATGTATACCACAGAGGTTACAGCATTTGTTAAAACTGTCTGTGTAAAATTAGTCACAGACAACAATACTAATTAAAACCAGAGCAAAACAGAATGAAATGAAAAAAAATAATTTGCATCAGATATCCGATTTACACTTCTCAACAGCTAGACTAGAGAATTAAGTCAAGCTCAAATGGAAAATGAAACCTTTGATAGCCAGCTGATACTGCATACAAGTCCTTAGTCTGAACTCTGCCAAGGTTAAGCCTCCACAAAAAGCTTTCACTCAAAGCAAAAAACCAGGACCATTCATTGAACTTATGTGGAACACAAACCCAAAGAACTGCAGTCAGAGCAGAGTTGAATCTAACCTGGAAATAAAACTAAGATTCTACTGGATTGTCTCTATATACAGCTCTGGTTTTGGCTCAGTTAACAGAGAAATAAAGGAAAAAAGGAAGCCTCTGCATCCTTTGCAAGGAATTCCTTTCCCTGGCAATCGTTCGGTAAGTCTCCGCAGATCTTAAACCTTCTATTACACCCATAAGAACTTCTGCCTCTGGCTTGATCAGAAGTCCTATTTGGAGAAAGACATATGATCTTCACTTTGTCTCCTCCAGCATTTCTGTCTTTCAGATTAGCGTTTCAAAAGCCCACCAAATTTATTTCTTTCTTTCGATATGATGACCAATGTTTTAATTGGATGGTTTTCTCCAAGACGTAGCTCATGAGTTCCTGTTGCAAATTCCCGTTCACTCAACCTCGCTGCACACCAAGATAGGTAGCACATAAGAGCAAGTTCAGTTTATTAAGGCAGCTCACCATTATAAATACTTCGGTTTTAATCTTGGATGAGGTCAAATTGATGTTCAAAGACACCTTTTCCATCTTTTGAGTCCCCATTTTCAGCAACTTTGAATGCAAATCTCCTCCTTTAAAGAAGATATGCTCAAAATGTGACTCTTGAAAGGTCAAAGAGTTCTGAGATTCTGATAGAATCAAATAGTTTCCTAACTTCTCCTATCACCAGCTTCCCTCAGAAAATGTAGTATTCACCATTTCATCTTGCATTCCCATCCTAGCGGAGGCCTGCATCCATCTTCACTAGTCAGGCTCTGCTGCTGAGATCACTCCTCTTTTACCCCACTCCTTGCCATGACAACAACTGTGATGGCCATAACAGTTTTATCACGTCATCCCAATAACAGAGAAAAAAAAAATCATTGTAGTTGTATTTACGATGCTTCACAAGCTCTCATCATTTTACTACACTCACTTCATAGGTGGAAAAATTAAACACAAAAAGGTTATGTTACTGCCGAGCCCACTCAGATGACCACCACTGGAGACAAAAACACAACTGCAGCAGAGTCCAAACTCCTTTTCCACGCGGGATTCAGATGGTTTTAACTGATATTGTTTCATAACTATCATACTATAATACATAAACAAACAGATATATAAAAGTGAATATCACATTACTCAGATCTTACAAATTATTTTTCTTTCGAACGATTTCAAGGACTTTATCAAGTATGCTTTCATCAAGTTCTGATATTTTCTATTTGCATAATATCACTTATAAAGAAGTGGTTTGAATGAATTGCTCTCACGTTACTTGTTTTATGGTAACTTTTTCTGTAAACACACTATTGACCCTATATTATGTCACTCTGGTGGAAGACTGAGCAGCATTTTCTATATTCTGATTATGTACACCAGATCCTTTACACTTTTTTTACCATGTGCTGTGAAATAATGTACAATTTAGCTATGTTTTTTATTTTATTCTGATTATGAATTTTCAGAAGCCACTATGACATATGCTTTGAATGTGGATTAACAGAAGTAGGCACTGCATGTATTTCAGAGGACGCAGTAAACTCATTCTTAAAGAGCAGTAGCATATATACAAAATAATTTTGAAAATATATTGTCTAATTAGAGTTTTGCGTAACAAGCAAAGTTGTCCTTCACTGATGATCCCAATTCAAATAATACTTTCTACTGATTTAACCGGACAGCAGATCAGGCCCAAAAAGTACATTCTTAATTTCAATCTGTATTTACAATAGGAGGGGAAAGAAATGTCACTATTAGAAAATTAAAATTTAAGAAAATATTTTTATTTTTAAATTCTACACTCTGCCTTCAGATCTGTTTTTCATGCCTGTCCAACTTCTTAAAAATAATCATTTGGTATCCAATTCCATAGATGAATGGCAACTGGAAAGCATGCTTCTTTCCCTAATGTGACCGTAACACAGGTTACCTGAAGAAGCTCTACTCTAGATTTAAGGATACATATGAAAGTAACCATTTCACTCATCTGACATTAAGCCAAACTTTTCCATTAATTACTATCTTTGCTTTACATATATCATGAAAAATTGTTTCACCCTATTGTATTTCCTTCTTTCATTTTTATTTCAACTTTTACTCAATCCCTCAAAAATGGAAGGAAAAGTCTAAATTGATTTTTAATTTATTGCTTCATGAATTTTGCTCTGATAACTTTATGTATCTCCTATATTCCTTATCACAGCAAAGGAAGGTTCAGAGTTAAAACAAAGGATTACTGTAGCCTCAGGAAAATCTGGTAAGGGCTACATTTAATGGTATGTTTATGTTGCAGACTGCTGCTCAACAATTTGCATTGAAATTGTTGCTAGGTATTTACTTCTAACATTTTTCCTGTAAATGGGAAAAATTGCAATCAGACTGTACTGACAAGTCAAAAATAGATTTTAGGAAAGAAAAAGTATAAAAATGTTATAAGTATATGACAAATTTGATTATTTAACTCAGTAAAGAACAATATAATTTAATCAAAATTGAGAAGTATAAATCTAAGTAGAATTCTTCTGCACTAACAGAGAATTAAGTAGGAGACATTCATAATTAAGCTTTGGTTTTGAGGCAGCAGTTAAACAGACTTCTGTGAGAGCTCTACCAAAGTGGGTAACCATGTTTCAAATACAAAAATCTGTTTCAGCATTTATAGTTTTTATCACATCATAGAGCATAACTTTCACATGAGAACAAAGGTCATTTTAAAGCAAACTGTTGTTCTACGGTAACTTTTAATTTGAGGACCAAATGTAAATTGCTATGGTGAATGCACATTAGGTCACTAAAACAACGGTAGCTAAACTCAGATGTGACCTAGCAACCCAGGTGTTCAGGAAAAGTGCTGTTAACAGTAAGGATTGATGATCTAATCAAACTGTCACACTCAGATCCTCAGCAGGGTGGTTGGAGGGGAGGTGGAGGAGGATAATATTCAGAAAGCAAGCACATGCTTAGTGTTACTTTAAATTGATGCTGACATTTTCAATTGTAAAAAGAAATTTTTTCCTAAGTAATATAGGAAACAACTCTCCTAACCTTCCGGAGGATATCAGATAATCGGAGAGCTTGTTTTGCAAAAGCCAACTTCTCAGATATGTGACTTTATGAAATACGAACTATCAGGCGTTTTAGAAATTCAAGATGATAGCACATATTTTAATGCTTTTCTTTCACTTAGACAGGTATAAATGGGTATTTAGCTAACTCTGTGCATACGCACTTGCTATGCATACAGCATACAGCAAAATAATTAATAAACCAATCTATTTGTGCTAGTATCTCTATGCATTCTGCCCTCATGCTGTCTCTTGACTATACCACTAAGGACTCAAGAAACTGCCAAGCAAAATAATCGAATAGTAAGTAAACAAGATGAAATTTGAGTGGCCTAAGAAACTGGTTCTGCATCACACTTCTAGCATTAACATTTTCCTATCTGCAAGGTGCTTAAAACTTGAGGAATACAAGATTCCCTTATTGTAGAAGTAAAATAGTACTCCTTTACATGAGCTCACCCATGAGCAATGAAGTCAAATCTAGTTATAAACGGGTAACAGTGGCTTTACAATCAGAAGAGCCATTTTCCTTTTCAACTAACAGCTGGAAAGAAACTAGCTTAATGTGTCAGAAACTGTGCAACTATATTGTGCTTTAATCACAAACGATAGCCATTGCATGAGGTTCTGAGATGGCCATTTACTGCAGGATGTCATCTTCACACCTCTCAGACGACCGATTGTTGATGGCAAAGTTGTACAGGAACTTGCAGAAAGCCAGCAGGAGGATTCGGCTTTCGGTGTGTCGGTACTGACCTCGGTTGGAGTACCCTAAGCGTACAGCACTACACAGAGCGATGGCGATCAACAAAAATAAGGCCGTGGATCTGAAATTCTAGAAATATCTCTCATTTGTCTGCAATGAGCCGTGTATTATACAAATGGTACAAAACCAATAATTCATTTTATGAAGTGTACTGCCAGCGAGCCACAGGTGTACAAACACAAGCAGTTCAAATATGATAAGTGGGAGAAAGGTTTTCTTATGTAAAATCATGCATCTGTTCTGTGTTTACACTTTTATTTGTCTTGCAGCACTAGAGATAGTGAAGCTAAACATCATTCTATATGAAGCAATCTACACAAATACAAGGCATAATGAAGACAGCAAGGAGTTGTTTTAAAACCACAAGTTTCAGACATATCATATATATAGAAAAATTAAGGCCTTAGGGGAAAATAAATAAATAAACCAACCAACTACCAAAAAAACCCCACAGAGATGTACCTTCTCTCACTTGTACACCATACTGGTAAAATTTCTAGAAATGAGTTTGTCAAAAAAACAGAAACAAAATCCTCAAATTCTCCAATAAGTACCAGTGATAAAGTTATTTAATTTCATCTGTCCTTTTTC
>NC_141467.1:39601101-39696101 GCF_009769465.1 Tauraco erythrolophus
TAACTGCCTGGGCAGGTCTCTTGCTTCCAATCCCGCGCAGGTTAAAAGGGATTTAGAGATATATTGCCATCCTAATCCTTACCTTCTTGGCCTTCATGGTTGACATACAGTGGAAGAAGCAAGCTGGGACACATGACTGGAACAACTTACTTTCAGCTGACTGCAACAGAGGAGGGATCAGTTTGCAGCTGACTGCTTTTCGGCTGATGGCATGCAACTCTGAACGGTGTTTTCCTTGGAGACAGACTGTTGTGAAAAAAACCCATACTGCCTTCCACGGATCCACAGACAATGTTAGCATACACTTGCTAATGAAACTAATAACCTAGGCTCTAGACAGTACTTGGTTGTTTATGAATACAATGAGATCATTATTTATATCTTGTTACGACACTTAAAATTAGCCAGAGGTGCTCACTGTGGGCAGTGTGCATCTTATTAGACGCTCCCTGTATCTTCCACCCATAGCAGCTAAGCTTTCCCAACAGGAAGATTGTTGCCAACTACGGAAAC
Organism: Tauraco erythrolophus; assembly: GCF_009769465.1. Lineage (NCBI taxonomy): Eukaryota > Metazoa > Chordata > Aves > Musophagiformes > Musophagidae > Tauraco > Tauraco erythrolophus. The sequence continues at coordinate 39,601,615 of NC_141467.1, forward strand.
TTCCAAAACATCTCACATCATATCTGACAACTAAAATAAACTTACTTCAGATTGCCCCTCCTTCTGACCTGAACTATAAGGTTGCCAGCATTTGATAGGAAGAACAAATAATGAGTAATAGTAAAAGAAATTTCTTCTTTTACAGTCCTTCAGTTGTTATTTTTTCCTTCTTATAAGATGCTGAATTTATCACTTGTCTTTGTGAAAACAGTCTTCAAAAGTATAAATGGCTGCCTACTCTTTTCTTCATAGTGAAGCAAACATGTATGATGCGTGCACAGACAACAAGCCAAGAGGAAAGCTAGCTGTGAATTTTCAGCACATCATTTAGCATCTGAGGAAGCTCAGGTAACCCTAATGGCTTCCTCATGTTCCTTGGGTCAGCCACGGACAGAGAAGAGCACTCGGGCAGCAAGCGACTGCGGAGCCCGTACCCTACATTGACACTCTGAAACAGTACAGCACCAACCAAGAGCTGAACTCCACAGGAAAACACTGCTTTCAAAGGTCAAGTAAGCCTCCAAAAAAAAAGAAAACGTAGATCTTGGATAAAACTTTAGCTCCTAACCAACGCTAGGCTGTTGAGTCCTTTCCACTTCCCTCCTCTCATCACAAGCTTCAAACTAGTAAATACTTCAAGGAAAAGCTACGTTTCCTTCCTTAGGGCTTTTCCAAAGAGCGATTCTGTAACTCTCCAAGATCGTTTTTAAGCCAAACACAAGAAACAATCAATCAAGTTTTTAATTCCCATCCAGTTAAACTAGTAATGTTAGGTTTCAGTTGAAAAGCTTGAAGTTTTTTGCAAGAAGCAGTGAAAGGTGATGACAAAGCTTGATGGCAAGACTCAGCACATTAGCCTCTTGCGTGTCACAGGTAGCCTCTCCTCCGTGTATCCCTACGTACTGCCAACACCTCCAACTGGAAACCTTTCTGTGCGATAGTCACTCACTCAATCTTTCAGAACATGGGTAAGTTATTACAAGATGATTGCATACATATATGTATGCATGACACATCACTCTGCAGCTTTTGCCACTCATTTTCCCAAAACCTACTGTAACACGAACTAGATCTTTTTACTTTGCAAGTACAGGGTAATATTATCAAAACCAGGCACATTAAATAGTTGTTATCAGAAATTTCTCTATGCAAAGAAAGAAAAATGTTTCAAAAGAAGGATTCACAGCTCCATTAAATAGAAGAGGGTTGGACTGATAGACTTCATTCACTTCTAATTTTACATTCAAATGGAAATATCAGGGCAATGCAATTTATTTACAAAACATCAGATCCCCATTCGTTTTTCCTGGCTATTTTTGTTTCAGATCTCAATAATGCCATCCAATGACTTATTATGTGGTCTTATTTATTTTACAATATTTGTACCACACGTGTTAGTAGCTTTTAAATTCCAATATTCACAAGGTTTTATGCAAGCACATTGAACAACACACCCCTTTTTTACTTTTTAACTCCTCTTTTTACTTCAAAGCAGCTGTGTAAAATATACACAAATTTTACAAGTATAATGCCTTCCAACATTTTTTGAAAAAGTATCTCATATCTATTTACACTGCTATTACACAGTAATAGGCATTTACTTATAGCTGTTGCTCTCGAGTTGAAATCATTACACAGCTTTTCCTGTCAATTCAGATTATTTGAAAAATCACATGATCTTCATATGTTACCAGCACTTTAACACTGATCCCATTTTTAAAGCATATGAAAAAATTCCAAAACAGTCTTGCAAAACCCAAAAATATTAATGACCTTTGCAGAAAATGTTTTGTAACACAGATTCCAGTTCAGCAACTGTTTGTGCTCCAAGTAACTTTATAGATATGAATGATCCTATTTGACTCAATGAGATTACTCATATGCAAAAGTTATTTCAGAGGCAACTCATCATTTAAAATTCATAAGGAAGATGAGATGCTTAAACAACTGTCAGTTAAGGCGTTTCTCTTGTATATTTATATAAAAATAGTTGAAACAGATGTATCAGAATTCTAGCTTAAAGAGTCTTATATACTATAAAATGCATATTGTACACTAATAATGGTGTCATGGAAGCAGGGAAAAAAAAAACAGCAAACTCTAAAGAATAGTCAAATGTATTTTACATATGAAAAATTTCTAAATCCAGTCGTGTTTAATAGCAGCAAAATTCGGTCTCACTGATGAATGACTTAGTGATTTCACTTTTATTTTCTTGCTCATATTTTTGCGTGTGTGTATGCAGGTATCTTAAACTCAGTAGTGAAACGCCTCTGTTTGTTCTGTTTTGCCACAATTTACACCAAAGTAACATAACGATGTAACGGAAATTAGAACTTGGCACCATTAACACTACTGATGCATTCACCTTGTCCTCAACCACATTGTCTCCTAGACACAATAAAGGTGTAGCCAAAGATTTATCCTGCCAATAAGATATAGTTATAGGTCCCATGAAGATTACTGACACTGAAGTACCAAATATGTACTGGCCTTGGACTTAGCAGATAACATGCCAGTTTTGAGACACATTCAAGTTGACAATAAATCAGTATCACAGTTCCAATAACAAGAAAAAATACCTTAGAGGAATTTTTGTGTTAAAACATTCCACTTTTGAGTTAGCTATTAAATGGTAATGATCATAATGGACTAGGCAGTAGGGTTTTTTTTGCGGCTGAAATGTGCAGACGCTTTACTACAAAGCCTTTTTTTTAAGCTTCAGTGATTTTCACCTGCACAGTATTTTCCCCTTAAATCAATTTTGACTTCCAAACAAAAACAGGAAAAAAAAAAACAAAACAAAAGATGTTTTAGGAGCAATCTTACTAGGAATTATACTTGTTTTCCGTATCTGCACATGCAAACACTTCCACAGCCTCCGTAACACTTTCCTTCTGTGTATACAAAAAAAGCAGTAGTTATGGAAAGCTAGAGAGAGCAAGGTGCACTAGTTCAGTACTGCTTACTACACTGTACTTTTTTCTCCCCGTCTCAGAACTATCTCAATGTTTGTGACCACAAAATCTTTTTTGAGAAGTTTGTTAAAAGGGCAACAGTTTCTCAGGGTGTGTGGGTTATAAGTATTTTTTTTCAAGCACCCTTTTGAACTTATTTCAATTTTCTGTTTTTGATGATAGTCATGCTGACAACTTTTTTTGGTCCATCAAACTCTGTAGTACAATTACATGAATTTACTTTTAATAAATTACCATCTTTGCATATATCAGTCAAACCATGAAGACTAAACACTTGCAAATAAAATGCATTATTAATTTAATTGTCACAGCCTATTTAGCTAGCTTCTATTAGTATTTGCCATTATATGCAATGTATCAGAGGGAAGAATCAGATTCAAAACATAAAGAATAAAGTGATTGTATTGTCCTAGAGAAATTAAAAAATAGCAAGCTTGCAAAATTATAATCAAGGCATGAATGTTTTAGACAGGTAAGAAAACTACATAACTTAATTTATAAAAAGTTTATACCCAAAGTGATTGTTTAACATGCTAAAGAAGGATTTCTTTGATTCCTGAAGCCATTCAAAGGCATCAAACTCTCTCCTACTAGGAAAGGAAAGGTGGAAAGGAAAAAAAAACGGTGGTTTGGTATTTACTGCGTTAGATCACATGGCTTAAACATCCACCATCACCAGTGAGGGAGTGCTACTAGAAAACTGCATTGTTGCCGTAGCTCTGCCACTACTATTTGATGCTGCTCCACACCAAGCCGAAGTGCCAGCTAAAAAGGTATTATGGATAAGAAACGCTCAAAAGATGAAGAAATTTCAAAATAAGAGAGTACGAAGTCACCCAAATATCGCTTGCTTACGCTGGCCTGGGGGTAAAGCTGCAGCAGCCTGTGCTAGCCCATGGGGCAGGGAGGCTGCAGGCTGAGCCGGATTCTCTCTGCTCCTGGGGTGGCCGGGGCTGTGAACCTGCCACCGCACAGAGGGGTGGCAGGGGAGGGACCCCCTGCCCTCCTCCTCCTCACACCATGCTGGCAGGCCAGCCAGAAAGCCTTTGAGGAACATGGGAAGAAAGAGGGAAAATGGAAACAGCCAGAAGGCTTTCAGAAGAAACACGCAAACAAAAGCCAGCAACAACCGATTTAGATTATAGCATCCTGCTTGTTTAGGAATTCGTTTCAAGATGATGATCGCTAAAAATACGCCTCTCAGGCTAAGACGCTATATTTGGAAATCTATTGCGTGTATCCTTTATTGTGCACATATTCACATGGGTAACGCGAGTTATCTCTGTGTTGTATTTATGATGATTACACAGTAAGTACCCCCTTGCAAAAGAACATATTGGTATCGAACGCTTCCAGTTACAAAATAAGCCACCAGAGCAAAACATCTTTGTAATTGTTGTGCTATGACAAAAGATAACCAGCATAAACTTTAATATGATATCCGCTTTGATCAAACTCTAATTGTTGTTTCGATGCATCACACTACATTTCAGATGAAATAGAATAGCTCAAAACTCTTTAAATAACCATGTGTTAGGGAAATTCTGGTTAAGCACTTTGTAGAGGAAATCTCATTAAAAAAATAAGCACCACTTAAATAGGTGCTTAGTCAAACATAAGGTGTGTATGGGGTGTTAATTTAAAACTCTACTCTGAGGTCACCAGTGATTTGAGTGTGACAAACTTGTGAGGAGAGGGTATAACAGACTACCATTTCCAGTGTCTTTAACAAGAAATGAACGTGATCCAGAAAGAGTTTTGCAGTGTTCTCCCACAACTCATACCTATCATTTATTTTCCCCTTCTTCCATATCAAAACCAGAAAATACTCTTTATTTATAAAAGTCTACACTGGAAGAACGTGTTACAAGGCAGTAAATACTTGAAACAGCATCAAGTATCCAGCAGTGAACCCTGCAGGTAGGATACCTCCATCTACCCAGACTGAAAGAGAAAATGCGATCTTTTGGCTATCCAAAAACCATCACATTTCTAGATGCCCCCCAAATTCAATGAAAGAGCAATAGCTATGCCATACTGTGCCTAATAAATCCGAGGCAAAACCTGTTTATCTGCAAACACAGTGTCATCCAGTTTGTAAAACACAGTTACATTTTAAACCACAGAAAAAATAACCTGCTCGCAACAAAAAGTTTGAAAATAAGTAACTGTACACAGATTGAAAAAATAAATTCTTTTTTAAAATAGTCAAAACATCAGATCTCTGTTCCTGCCCAAGAACACTGAGGAAACTTTCTTTTTGATTCTTCTGTGGCTTGACCTTAGTGATCAACATAAATCTCACAAAGTCATTTTAGAAACCTATGAGCATCAAGGCCAGCAAGTAAAAAAAAAAAAAACCCACAAACTTGATTTTGTACTTGGAGGGACAGTTACAACTATGGAAATTTTGAGAAAATAACATCACCTGACAAAAAAAAAAGTCAGAAAAGGTGCAAATTGTACACCTTTTACATAGAATTGCCTTCTACAGTAATTTTTCTGTTGACATCCAGAGACAAGTAATAACCACCACACTGGCAGTGCACTTAAGCATGTTAGCTCCCTCTGCAGTTGGAGATGAGTTAAAAGTCCATGTCATTTCAATTTGGGTAAGCTAAACAGTTCAGATAAGGTCTCCACATATTGCATAAGGTAAAATGAGAAAGAATTTTCAAGTAGTTTACCTTTCTTTGGGTGTGCCAACTCCATGCTTGCCTAGTAAATGGGTATTCAAATGCTTCTTCATCACAAACGCCACCCTACCAAACAAACAAACAGAAAACCCAGGAAGATTATTTTTTATTATTAATTATTATTAATACTTTAAAAAAATCAAAAACATCACCACAGTATTTTTCTCTTTTGAGCATGCACTTGAGCATATTTTATTCCAGGCGGATTTTTAAAAACACTTGATAGACCGCAATTTAAATTTGGGAGTCCATTCTGTAATGAGAGGTTTTCTTCAGACTGTATTCACTTGGCTATTTTTCTTACGAATAAGTAATCACAATCATACATCTCTGGTCAAAGAATGGAAAACCTACTTCTACCTCTCTTTGCAAATTAGAACGTCTTATACAATATGCTGATAATATAGTCTATTTCCCTAAATAACATTTTTCTCATGTTATAAACAAATACAGTTTTGTTACATCTTTGAATTTATCTAAGCCTAATGGGCCATCCTACAATCTTTCTTCTGACAAGTAGTTCCATTGTTTTTAATGAGTAACACAATAATACAGCAAGATCAGATGCTTTAATCACTGCTTATGTCCAGATAAACGTCATTGTATTAATTATTTAAAGAGATATACATGGAAGCAAATTAATAGCCTTAGTTATTTTATAGCCGTATGAGAAAAAGGATGGAAAAGGTGAAGCACATGTTCATGAATACACTTTGAACAGGAATGTTGCTCAAACTGGCAAGACATTGTTCAAAGCATCAACAGAATCAAGAAGATTTATGCTACCTGGCATTATGTTTCTACCAAACCAAACACAGACAGTTTACTTTAATTTTGGTGACATACATAATGAAACAGATAGAAGCCTATCAAGTACCATTCGTTTGCTGATAAGACCATAACATCAATTTAATTATGTCATGTGATTGCTTCAAACAATTTAGATATCAGACTGAAGCTTCGAACTGAAATGGTTCTCTCGATAAGCAAAAATTTTACTGCTGCAACTTTCAGTGTGAAAAGGGCTTGCAAACATTTTTGTTAATTATGTATTACAGCTGTCCTTCATAAAGTTAATTACTAATAGCTGAAAGGCAATAGACTCTATTTGCATATGTACATGAAAGGCATGACATATGCAAAAATATGATTTTAATTAGCATTCCATGATATGAAGGGCTACAAATCAAACTGGCATGTTATAAGATTTTTAACATTAAACGCTGAATTCATCTGGACGTGTTTGCCGTAATGGACAATAGAAGGACTGTAAAACACTAGCACTATGGGGTACGAGAGGCACAAAAGCCAAGAGACAGTACTTTTCCCTTACAAATATGTTAATGTAGCTTCTCCACGTCTGATCTACTTTGGGCACTTTCACATCATTACAGAGAATCTCTCTTGTGCATCCCTTAAGGTGTAAGAATGTGATTCTGTCTAATTTAAATGATAGCGATTTCCTTAGTTTTTTTACAAACAGACATTAAAAAAATATCTTTAATACTTTTCCCTACACAATTTATAAGTATGGCATCATAACCACTACAACTGTGAATAATCTATCACACCGTTACCATCATTACTATGCAAGCGTCATGAGAATTACTGTACGTAGGGAAAATAATTGTAACAAAATAAAAAAAAAAAGTGTTCTAATAACAGCACAAGGAGTTCAAAACATGCTGCCCCTGCTTTTCAGCAGAAATACTAACCATTTCCACACAGCCGTAAAAGGTACCAAACATTTTAATTTAGTAATACTTGTATTTCCTGTTACAAACCTCCATTCTCCCTCTCCTCTACAACAAAAATAAAACCAAAGATATTACCGTGAAAGGGCAATGTGCAATCAAAGCTGTAATGGCATACTTTGCTATTTACATGGAGTATAAAGATCCTAACCAGCTACACAGTATTTCTGGGGAAGTGTTGGGTTTTTTTCTGCTGAGTCTGTGTACTTGAAGCTTCCAAACAAAAGCTGAACATTTCTTACACTGCGCAACTGCAGGGGGTACAGACAGACATACCTTTCTGCAAAATCAAAGACAAGGGCCTTCTTAATAACGCAAAGCAATTAATCTCACATTACCTGCCTCCTCTCTGTTGCATCTAGGTTCTGAGTAACCATTTTGCTCCTGTTACACAGCACAAATCAAATGAAGATTGACTCAGTAACTGCCTCAGCGCCTACTAACATCTTAAGCTTGAAGACTTAAAACTTGAGGAGCGCAGAACACCTCCATGCAAGCCTGGAATGCTCAGCACAGCTCAGGAACAGCTCCCCATTTTACAGAATCAGGCCTTAAAAATAAAAGCAAAGCTGGTATTTTCATAAGAAATTGAGAATGAGATTTAAAAAAAAAAAATATCAACAACAGAGACTGCCCTACTAAAACAAAAGATTTTTTTTTTTTTTCCTTAGAACTGAGGCAAAGTCTAAACGTCTTAGTTTGTACGCTGAGTTTGAGGACAAGCTAAAAAAAAATAGTGACAGGTATGGGAACTATTTGTGTATGTTTACTAAATATTGCAGGTGATTTTAAGAGAGAGGTGGTAGTGGTGTTTGCTGACTTTACAAAACAAATTCAAGTGTTTTCAGTACTTCCGGTTAAGTCTGGGTTTCTAAGCGATTACTGTTTTAGTAGCCAAAAAATATTGGTTTTATCTATGCCAACAACTTACCTCTGCTGACATAAATCAGTTATTCCTAAGATACTGCCAAAATTGAATAGACAGACATGACTTAGCCTTGGTCTTTTCAAATGAATCTTGAGAAGTCTGACTAGCACCAGTAAGGATTTGAGTGAACGCTTTCACAATAGGTTGCTCCAATACATCTTCAAATCAGTCAGCTGCATTGAGCACCAATTCAGGTTTCGCTGAATTTCTCGTATCTTATTTTTTAATTCTAGTGAAAACAGAAATGTTCAAATGCTAGAAATTAACTGGTTTCAGAAACACATCAAAAGAAAGTAGGAAACACCTGTAACCGCCGTATTCAACTGCTTCAATACCTGCAAACCAGGCCAGGCTAGAGGCCTGGAACTCGTTTTGCAAACTCTTGACGTGGACACATCCATCCATACCCAACCCACATGAAGACATGAAGGCACAGCCCAGCCACTTTCCTGAGGGTCAGCTCTTGTAAGGCAGAAATGCTTTACACGCATTGCAGAATCTACGCATCCAAGTCACGGTCACTGGGAGTTCCCTCCATTCATCAGGAAGACTGCTCCTAGAAGCTTCCTCTCACAGTTGAAAAAGGTGAGTAGGTAGGATTTCATTTACTTGCAGTAAGCTTTTTTAGTGATTTTCAACTACTCTGGCTCCAAACTGGCACCATCCTCCGCCTTATACGCTCCACATTCAAACTTCAGGATAAATTAACGACAAGTTGAAAAATGACACAGAGCTTTAGAATAGCATCCACATTCCCTATGGATTTTTTTTCATATAAACTATAAATAAAAATAACTTTCAATCATAAATATATGAGCACGTTTCCCCAAATTAGTTTGCAGAATATTCTGGTTTCAGTTTAGAAGAGCTGTGGCTTTGTAGGAACGTGTCCACTCATATTCCACGGCAGTCCTCAAACAGTGTGTGGACTCACTCTGAGAATGTCTATAACTGATTTAGGAGCCTCTACAGACTTGTCTTCAGTTATAACAGCACACTTTAATGCACAAAAGAAATAAAGGGACTTCTAATTCTGAGAATAAAGAAACATTGGACAAGCCTTACTTCCACCTTTTATTCTACAGTAATACAAGTTCTTCAGCATGTACAATGTTTATCATTGCAGTTCCCAAGGAATATGGACAATCTGTCATGTATTGTCTGTTCTCTCATTTTCTTTGCAGGGAGAGAATTGTGCTTTGTGAAGTATCTTGGTTTTAGAGGGCAAAAGATTCTAGGTTTTATTATGTTTTAAATGTATAATGTCTTTTTTCTTTTAATAAGTACATCGTTGTGTTTGTGAAAAGCCAAGTTAAAAAAAACCCAAACACACACAAACCCAAGTGAGCATTTTGCACTAGAAAGTCATGAAATCTGTTATTTCCTGAGTGTTTACCAAGTGCTCAGCCTTGGCCTAGTTCCAAGGAGCAACCTTCATCTTGCCTCTACCAGAAAGTCTCTTGAATCCACGTCAACAGACCAGTCATCTTGTAACGGCACATAACAGCTGAGGACGACCAGCACCAGAATTTATTTTTGTGGGACTCTACAAACAAGGTATGCAGCAGTTGAAGAGCAATTTTAAATCACTTCTCAGTGGATACATTGCTCTCTGCAACTGCACTTGAAGAATTTATCTTACAGACAACAATGTTCAATGATGGCAGAAGAGTCCAGGAGAATAACAATGAATATCTACCCTTTATTCATATTCTCGGTATCCTTTACATCTCCTTTAAACTGTCCAGAACCTCTTTAGAGATGAATTTAACTCTGAGAATATAGGTAAGCTACTGCACGACATGTGCAGTCCCCAAGTACACAGGATGTTTTAAAAAGCTCCTTGAAAGCCTTTTTTAAATTAAAAAACAAACAAACAAACAAAAAACCCCACCCAACCCAAAAAAACACAAAAATTCCAAAAACCACCAACACATACAAAAAAACCAACATCATACCCACAAATAAAACCAAAAAAAAAAAAGCAGAACAGAATGCTATTATTTTAAATTCTTTAGTATTTAGTACTTGGTTTTATTATAGGTTTCAGGCACTCAGAAAGGATAGAATGGTTTACCATTTTGGATAAATCACCTGGGAGACCTGACAGCTTCAAGCAATAATAAGAAAAAGGATCTAAAACTTTCACACACCATCACAGAATATGAGGAAATAATATATTATCCTGTCTGCATCAGTTTTTGTTTTCCATGATCTGGGCTTGAATTTCAACCCCTGTGTCCTCACCTTAGGCAAGAAACCAGAAAAAAAATCAAGGCAAATTGTATGGATCATGCCAAGAAGGGGGACAGTACGTTTGGGTAAGTAAATAACATCATGGACTCAATGGTTCTTATTACCTGAATGAAGTCCTCTTGTTCTTTACTGTGTCTTGAAATACACCACAAACCCTAAATGTTTGTAGTTGAGTAAGTGGTTCACATGGAGCCATGTCAGCAGGTGTGTCAATTAGTAAGAGAAAGACATAGTGCAGTTTCTCAAGGAATATCATGACCCACATGTATGTCAATGTTCAATAAAATTGGTATATGTAATTACAGATTTGTGCATGTATTTTAGATTTGTACACATAAAAGTAGAAGTTCACATATTCAGATAAGCACTTAGTCCAGCAGTACATAAACTATCTGTACAAACTTAATGTTCTTTAAGTTTTTAAAGTCTCAAAATCATATAAAAAGTTGCTACGCAAATATCATCTGTCTGTCAGGATCCTGTATTCAGCAGGTCAGCTTCAGGAACAAGAACACAGAGGAAAATGCAGAACTGCCCAGAAAGCAATGTTTTCTATGAACAAGTAATCTTTTTTTTTTCCCATGCATCAAAAGTCTAAATTCCTGGGAATTTCTTCAAGTCCATCATTCATGGATGTTTGCTGATTCTGAAGGGTCCAGACTGGGGCGCTGATAACTCTCTTGCATGACTGTGCGCAAGGGACTCAATTTAAAAGAAAGTATCTGGCAGGGAAGAGACTGGTGTGGAAGATATCCAGTAGTCTGAAAGGCTTCATGCCCTTTGTGACAAGATGTCAGGTTCAAGGAAATATCTGGCAGGGCGAAGTCTAGTGTGGAAAACATCCAAATATCTGAAAAACTTCATGCCCTCTGTGACAGGACGTCAAGTCCTAGAACCCTGCATAGAGAAAGCTGGGGGTTTCTGCTGACTCATTTAGCAGCCAAATGAGGCGGCAGGTCTTACTACTTCCAGCTAACAGTTGTGGTTATTCTTCTTAAGTTAAAAAAAAAAAACAAAACACAATTAAAAATCAATAACAACTCAGAAGGTTAACAAGTCATGTGTGATCACTGAGTCTTCAATGCTGAGAGCACTGTGACCTTACACTCCCTGCTGACCCCACGTGTTAAAGAAGGATATGGCCATTTTATGCTCCACTCTCACTAACACTCGTAATGAAACTGGAAAGTAAAACACACGTCTGGCATCTGTGGCTCCTTCCTCTTCATCTTCAAGCGCAAGGAACTTGGCCGACTGGAAAACACAAACTTTTTCTCTTGAAAAAAGAAACCCAAAGAGGCGAATGAGGACGACTTTGCCACCACTAACAAGACAAGAACCAGAGTACTACAGCAAGAATATCACGGTAATTCATGGAACCTAAAGACTAACACAAGTTTTAAATTTCTGAGAATTATTACCCTTTCTGCATTAAGTTTGAAGGTGGGATTTTTTTTTTTTGTTTTTTTACAATTTTCCATGCAACAATCAGGTATATTTCTTAATTATTTATTAGCTTTTCGACTTTTCCATGAAGATGTTTCACTGCTGAAGTTCAAAACCCAACATTTTCAAAAGTGAATTTTACATTATTATACAATCAGTGCAACAGACTACAACCTTCTCTTCTAAAAATATAGCATCTCATTTTTACTGTTACTTGGAATGAGCTACCAATGAAGCTGAGGTGCCCAACAGAAAAAAAATGAAGGGAGAAGACAACAACTTATATTAGTGGAACACCTGTACGCAGCTTGCACCCAAGGTAGACTGGAGTATCACAGCAGCTACTGCTCCTGACTGGCTTTGAACAGGATGACAGACAACAGGACTGTCAATGTGCTGTTCAATGACCTGCATCAATCTCAAGAATAATTTACTGCTATATCAGACAGATCATTATGGATGAGTTGCACACTATCAATCAATCGACTGTGTTGTTCCTGCATATTCCTGCATCTATCACCCAGAAGAGAGAGAAATCTCTCAACATATTCTTGTTGCTTTCTGCCACCAATCTGCGTTCCTCAAGATGTGGAAGAATTATTAGCCACATGGCCATAAAGCAGCAGAAATAGGCACAATCATCTCCTCTTACATATTCTGGCAGAAGAGACCTGCGTACAAAGGAAGAGAAAGCTAAATAAAACAGAAAACATCCTCTAACTGTTACACTCTAGCTGGCCTGGACAGACCTTGCCATCCAAAGTTGCCGAGTCCCCTCACCATCCCTCTTTTAAGAGATGTATGATCTAATGTAAACCACCCAGGACAGAAATCTAGTCTGTCATTGCAAGAAGAACCCTGGCAAAAGAGGAATACACTGGCAGTGTTTACATTATTTCCTCCCTCATAAGAGAGCTCACGTATTTGTCATTGTGTGACTCACCTGAAGTTACTTATTTTGTAAATGACATCAGAAAGGTTTCCTGTAAGTTAGCTATAGGTCCATTCTGAATTTTGTTGGATTGAGGGTTTTGTGTGGGGTTGTTCAGATTTTTTTTTTAAATACAAAAAGCACCCTTCAATAGCAGATGCACAAATAAGCCAAGTCCAGACAGTTATAACTGTTATTAATACAACGGTGAGAGTAAACTTAAAAGTGCAACTGGGAACTTCAGACTTGAAGATACAACAAAACGCCGCTCATGTGGCATACAGAGAATATGGTACAATTTACATGCACTGACAACAGTTTCCAGAGATCACACGCTTTGCCTCCTTAGAGGATGGAGAAAGCCATTGCACTGTTTAGTGCATAACTCTCTGCTGAAAATGTGGCTTAGTTACTTCAGAAGAATCTTACCACGTGGCTCAAAGCATATAGGCTGGATGGCACAATTAACACTAGTGCATGGACAAATACTTCAGTAGATGATGCGCTATGATGTTATACATAAGAAATACAGCCTGGACCATATAAAACACTGCCAATACACTTTCAGATGTGCATACATAAAAAGTGACAGAACAGGGCCCAAAGCGTTATCCATTTCACAATACCATAACAAAACACAACCAGAAGTTCACAGCTGCTATTTCAAGCCATAGCAGAGCACAAATGAAGGGAAATACTAATCAGCCTAAAGTAGAGGATTTCTCTGGAAACAAGAAGTGGATCTTCCCTTTACATACCTTATGACATTTTAAATGAACAATGGAAAGTTTCAAGTGGTGGCATCCCCTCACCGTCCTCACCTTTCAAATATCAGGAATTAGGAAAGCTCTAAAATTCACAGCAAAATATCATTTATGAATGGACTGAAAATTAATGACCAGTGACACAGGTTAGACAAAAAAAAAACCAAGCAAAATGCAATGAATTTAAGGAAACACATACCTTTTTAACTCTCCCCAAACATCTGTGCTTAGAAATTAAAACTGTTGTTCATGCACCATTAATAAAAAATAACATATATCTTGCTGGGTATTCTTCTGAAGCAAAATAAAATGTAATAAAATATTTTATTTGCTTTAAACCTGATTTTTCCTACTAAATGTGAGGTGGTCTACTGTCCATCTAAATAGTCACAATTCTGTCATGGAGTCAGAAAAAAACATCAGCTAGTGAAAAAAAATGAAATAAATAGGAGATTGTTTATTGTACAGTATATTGCTAAACTGATAACTGTAAGTAAACAAATGGCTCTACTTATTTTGTTTGCTTAATAAGCAGAGTAAAAATAGCTGAACAGTGGCAAAAACTTTAAAGTCAGAAGGTGTTCAGTCTCTCACGAAATCACCTTACAAATATATGAGAAAATTAGTACTGCTACAAGAGATGTTTGTTTCAATATTCAGAGGAGTTAATGAATGTTAAGTGATAATGGTAGACAGCAGCAGTATGTAATTACATTTCTAAACACACCTCACCAAATCACTTCTAAGCTAAAAGAATCACATGTTCTATTAATTTTCATTGGTTATCAAACATCTGTAACTGTCACCTCTAACAGGTGTTTGGTAACCTAACAGCTGCACAAAGTACTAAAAAAAAAAAAAAAAGAAAGCAAGCCAGAACAAATAAAAGACAGAATCACAATGTGTTTTCCATAGTGCTGCTACCAACCTCTCAGCCCACCACAATGCAGAACCTCCTTGCCCAAATTCTGAAACGCAACCTTAGGTTCAGAGTTGGGAGTGCCTTGCATCTACAGGAGATTACCGCCATCCAGAAACACAACACCACCAGAGAACATATGTATTATGGTAAACGGGGCTGCAGGAAATGCTTTCAACATAAAGGAAGGTTTACAGCTACAAGCATTGTGATCCAAAAGGGCGCCTACCAATCTCACCTCCAAGAAACTGTTATGTCCCCTCTTTTCCCATAACTCTGGTTCTCCCCTTTCCAATTCCCTCCTGTTCTTCAGGCTACAGTCTGTCTCCCTACTCATGATCCAGTCCACTTCCTAGCATGCTCAGGATGTCACATACAGAATTTGACTCAGTGGGCATCAGTTCCACATATCATCATCTCGCACGTGGAAAGAGACAGCACGATGAATAACTTCATGTTTGAAGTGGGAAGTTCTTCAAAGCAGATTCAACCTTTTGGGAAAGTCAGGTGATCCACATCTCTAAATGCCCTGAGAGAAGTTGTGAAATATCTGACTTTCTGCAGACAGTTTGTACAGAGCTTCCTAGCGATTCTAAGCAGCCATGTCTATGTATGTTGAAAGTGCAAGAAACAGCCTGTAAAACTATCTCAAAATAAGGATGTTTCAATGAGTTTCTACTTAAAATTAGAATGGATAGAGCCAAACAAATATACTCCATTTTAGTCTTCTGGTTTTTCTGAACAAAGGCACTTTTCATGTTGTAGCTTCTTCCCATCTGTTCAGAAATTCCACTGCAAACTGACTTAGCAGGTTTATACAGAGCTTCTACAGGAAGAGCTATCTTGAGAGTGAAATCCTTGTCATCAAAAGAATCTACTCTTGCCTGTCTTTAAAGGAAATCAAAACAAACCTAAAGATAGTTGACTGTGGGCTAGAAAACACATAGGGCCTGCAGTAGCAGTGCCATCATACATAACTCAGTCAATTCAGCAGCTGTAGTGCCTGTGGTCTTTTGCAAAGTTGTGAGGTACGAAGAAAGGAATGAGATGAATAAATTGGTCACTATCTGATGACTGAACTGCTCAGAAGTCGTACACAACCAGAGAACATACACAATTTTTATTGACAATTTACCCACAATTTGAAGACACTGCTGGTGATAGATGGTGGCTGGAGCTAAGACTCTGCAGTCTGCTTGATCTGTGAGAGCAGTGAGAATCTTGCCTTAGGTCTTTTCTTGACATAGAAAAGCAAGTGCTGGTTGATTTGTTTATTCCTGAGACTTAAATTCAGCTGTAAAACATATCCTTTTTGCCTTATATCCAGGCATTCACAAGACTGTTTAACTTAAGGTAGAAAGCAAAATACTTCAGAATATGTTTGCCAAAGTAGCTGCAACTGCATAAAAATCTGACAGCAGGACCTACTCTGTAACCATCAGAAGTACCATCCACATGGATGAACCTTTAACAACAATTGACTGGTTCAAGTAAGGAAAAAAGAAGGTAATCCTTTGGATCTGATTGCTTTCAATCTACAAACACGTATCTGGTGCTTGTATACACACAAACATGTTTGGAGCACAGGGAAAAAAGAGGACAACCACCTTGGTTCTGGCTTTCCTTGTCCGAGGGCTCTCAAACCAGCCATTGCTACTTCAGAGACTAAGAACCACCAGATACTGTGGCGTCAGACCAAACCTGTTGTGTATGTCTAACACCTGGATAGTACGTTCAATTAATGTTTGATTTTTTTCATTGTTAAAAGACATCTTCATCAGTAGTTGAGCATAAATAAAAGCTTGGAGTTTTCAATCTCAACTGGCATCTCAGTCTCGCCAGATACTCCCATCACAGCCATCCCCAACTCTCCCTAGAAGTTGAGAGTTTCAACAACTTCCTCCTCCTACCACTGAAGGAGGCAGCGGCTGGCTGAAGAAATAGGGACTGCTGGAGGAAACCATGATATACAGACCAGAAAAACTCTTACGCACCCTACAAGTACTGCAAACCTACAAAACTCTCTCAAATCATGGCGCTGAACGTAGAGTGCGCAGATGATATTAAGAGCAGCATGGAAGTCTATCCAAATGAGAATTTCAAGTGGTAACAGTGGCGTTACACCACTTGTCCCCTGAGCAAACGGTAACAGCTCTCACCACTTCAGCCACAGGCTTGGCAGGAGAATTACTAGTCACTAAAGCTGCCAAGTGCAAAGCGTAGGGTTTCTTCGGTTTGCCTTTGACATCCAGTAGGACCCACTTCAGATGCAGAAGTCCAAAGCCAGGACTGTGGGATTAATAGAGTACTCACCTGAGACATAATTGTTAGTGAAGCAATAAAGACAACAAAAACCACCACTAAATTTAGAAGGATCTTTTGTACAAGAAAAGCCATTCTTGCAGTACAGTATGGATGTTGCATACACTAGGTATGAAGACTGTTACCAGTGGTCAACGGTTCAATGTCCACGTGGAGGTCTGTGGTGAGTGGTGTTCCTCAGGGGTCAGTACTGGGACCAGTGCTATTTAACATCTTTGTTGGAGACATGGACAGTGGGATCGAGTTCACCCTCAGCAAGTTTGCAGATGACACCAAGTTGTGTGGTGTTGTGGACATGCTAGAGGGAAGGGATGCCATCCAGAGGGACCTTGACAGGCTGGAGAGGTGGGCCTGTGAGAACCTCATGAAGTTCAACAAGGCCAAGTGCAAGGTCCTGCACGTGGGTCGGGGCAATTCCAAGCACAAGTACAGGCTGGGCGGAGAATGGATTGAGAGCAGCCCTGAGGAAAAGGACTTGGGAGTGCTGGTGGATGAGAAGCTCAACATGAGCCGGCAATGTGCACTGGCAGCCCAGAAAGCAAACTGTATCCTGGGCTGTATCAAAAGAAGTGTGGCCAGCAGGTTGAGGGAAGTGATTCTACCCCTCTACTCAGCTCTTGTGAGACCCCACCTGGAATACTGTGTTCAGCTCTGGAGTCCCCAACATAAGAAAGACATGGAGCTACTGGAGCGAGTCCAGAGGAGGGCCACGAAGATGATCCGAAGGCTGGAGCACCTCTCCTATGAAGACAGGCTGAGAGAGTTGGGGCTGTTTAGCCTGGAGAAGAGAAGGCTCCGGGGTGATCTTATAGCAGCTTTCCAGTACCTAAAGGGGGCCTACAGGAAAGCTGGAGAGGGACTTTTTACACGAGCATGTAGTGATAGGACAAGGGGCAATGGCTTTAAACTGAAAGAGGTGAGATTTCGATTAGATACAAAGAAGAAATTTTTTACATTGAGGATGGTGAGGCACTGGAACAGATTGCCCAGAGAGTTGAGGATTTCTCTGCCCATGGGAGGGGGGGTGGAACTAGATGATCTTTAAGGTCCCTTCCAACCCTAACAATTCTATGATTCTGGGAAAACCAAAGGCATATAGATCAAAGAAATCAGTATAGTCATAAAGATGACACCTGTGACACAGCAGATGATGTCCTCTGGCAAAGAATATTCCAATCTCAGCCAGCAGTTGAGATTAACTCTGACCACTTTTGGCCACAAATCAAGTACGAGAGATGGGAACTACACAGGTGCCCAATGGAATTAAGAAAAAAAAAAACACACCTTTGATCTCAAGGGCCTAGATATACTTACATACACATATTGAGCATACATATGAACAAACAACTGAAGGAGAAATCCGTTTTGTTGCAAACAAAAGCTTATGGCATGTTTTCCAAAAAAAAGAAAGGAGAACCAATAAATTTCCTGAAAAGACGTAATAAAAGGAATTCAGCTTTTTCTGAGCTTGCCAACCAAGTTTCTGAGGTACATTACTAACAGGACAGACTACAGAACTTCAGTTTTTATATACAAAGTGACAACCTGGTCCTATGAAGAGACATAAACCAAGACTCTTTAAAAGAAAAATTATTTACAGTCTCAATGTCTTTCTGGAATGAAGCTTCAATTAAAGGGCTTTTCCTTTTCTGATCCTTGCTGTCACTGCAAGCACACCCCCAGAAAGCCTTATCTCAAGTGCCAGCATGAAATGATGAGATCCCACAGGTCCACTTGCAGTAGGAAGGGAACCTGACAGCAAAGGCGACACACGTACCAACACATACGGTGCTACTCCATTTTATTCAGTGTTGCATCACATTTTGATTTTTATTAAAGTATTCCTGTTAGAGCACTGAAAAGTAATAAATACGTTCACAACTGAGGTACGTGTACAGAAGAACACTTCTGTGTCCAAACAACGACCTGAAAACACCGTATTTCCCAGAGGTCACTCGCAGCTATGGAACAGAGCACGTAACCACTGACACACAACTCGCTGCTCGTCTTTGCGACGTGACGCAAGTAAAACGGCTCTCACTTTGGAGCCAGCGCAGCTCCCCACTGTTTGACCCATGAGACCCACAGGGCTCAATGTATTCCACACATCTGAAGGGCTGAGTTGCCCCAGGACGGTTTTCAGCGAAAAAAGGCCTCAAATTTTAGGCAGTTTAAGTTATGCTCCACAAAGATTAAACACACGCAAAATGCTTTCTCATTTGTTGTAACAGAAATAAGCAAACAAACAAATTAAAAAAAAAAAATTGAACAGCTGTTCTGTTTCTTTATGATTTCTCAGATTAGCAGGACCCCCAAAACCATTGTTCATAACATGAAATGTCTGTACCTGGACCGACATGAAGACAGAAATAGTCTGATCAGTGCGCAACTTCTATAGTACTAAATAGTAGGCAATGTTATGTGCAACACATAGCCGAACGGATGGATAGAATTGATTTTATAAAGAGTTACAAACAAAATAGTCCAAAATATTAACCAATAAACACATGCCTGGGTGGAAACGTTCTATTATAAAATTACTGTAAAGATCCTCAAACTGTTCAGGGGAGGAAAAAAGTCCAATTTTCCACATAACCTGAGAGCGCAGAGTTTTCTGATAGTAAGATCCAAGGAACCTGTAAACCCAAGGCTCTAATTTTCTTATGGCGACTGTGTAATATTTTGCAAAGTAAAATTGACTGAGATGGAAGCTATTTTGCATGGTACAGTGGCGATGGCTAACAAATGAGAGTTTTGTGGGCTGAATGTTAGTCCCCTGCCTCATCTGCCACCCCTAATGACAGCAGCCACCTGCTGTTTTATTGTCACAGCTGGAGCCGGTTCACACTCCTTGGTGCTGAGCTCTGCCCACGAGCGCCAAGCTCTCGCCTCGCCTCATTACTTTGATGAACTTTTTATGGTCAGCACCCATGAAGACCTCATCTAGGACTATACAACCTAGATCGGCTTCAGGGAGTGCTTCTAGCTAGCATGAGGTGATAATACACAGTGACACCACGGCTGCTACTGCCTGTCACTTAGTCAAGCCACTGTACTATACTTCTGGCTCTACAGGGCCCTCAACAGGTAAAATGCCATGAAATTCCCCTATATAGGAAAGTTCACTCTCTCTTTTTCACAATGCGATATAGAGATCATATCCTACTAGCAAAACTCAGCTTTTCGAAGATAGATATTAAAATAAAAAATGTTATCGTGCTGTTTACTACATATAACTACAGACAAGAAATTTCTCTATTCCCCAGACATAAACCTGCTGCCATCCTAAAAAAATATCCTGGCATTAAAGAAAGCAACCATGAAAACCATATTACAGCTTGATTAACACCACCAAACAGGAAAAAAAAAAAAAAACCATGCATTTTACAGAGAAGGATCATTCTAACTTAAAGAACAGAAAGCACAGAAACAAAAATCAAGCCATTCAAATCAAATTATTACCCTAATGAATCCACAGTGGAGAATTATATATGCTACAACTCTCTCCTCCAACCCCCCCCATACATTTATTAGATATGATAATATATCAAATCAAGATAACAACGAAGCAAAGCTCTTTACATCTTTTACTTAATCAGAACAGTCTGTTACTATTTTCTGCTAATTTAAAAGAAAATATAATCATCGGTTCTTCTCAAAATTTTTTTGTATTAACAAACACTCCAAATCTCCTGAGCCTGTATATATTTTTAAACGTCATCAGAAATTTTTTTATTGACGTATTTAGAGCAGACCGTTTTATGCTCGATCCCTGAAATTTAACCCCAGGTTTACTTTCAGCAGTAGAATAATCTTTTTGGTGTCAACATGAGCTTTACATTTGCCCATATTTACATATATCATTAAGATTAATATATGTGCTATTAATAATAATTTCATTAACATTCTGAAATCATCAAATAACATTTTGACTTTTGAATGGCTGTAGGCTATTATAAGCCTAAAAACCAGAACATTTTCAGCATTTATTGAGTAGCAATCCAGCTGATCAGTTTTGACAAATTCATGCAATGTTATAAGCCATTAAATTTCATTTAGTTTCATTTAAATATTCCACCTAAAAATAAAAAGCAACTGTCTTTTTTGTACAGACGGTACGATTTCCAGTAAGTACCAGCTCCCAGGATCCTCCAAAAAGAAACTTTTTTTTATTTTATTTTATTGAAATGTTTTCAAATGTCTCATAAATAATGAGTTTTTGAATATTGAGACCACTGATCCTGCACGAGTTTAACACCTTTGATGTGGTATGGTGCAATTCAGCTCCCCCTGAAGAGAGACACTGCTGCAGATATCCCGCGCTTCACATAAGACCCCTACGACAGGTAGAATCTTACAAATGTTGCTGAGCACAGACACTACCCTGCATTTCTGAGAACTTTGGCAAGCGCTTCCTCATCAGCACTTTTTAAGTGTGACCTAAACTGCCGGTGAAGAGACAGAAAAAAAACAGTGATTCAACAAAGGTTTCCATTCTGCTGAAAGCTGAGCACCCACCACACAGTCTCGAAAAGTATTCAAGGGAACTGGAGCACACACAGAACCTCACAGAACCAGGGCCTAAAACGCATGAACCATCTCATTAAACGACACCAATTTCTTTACCAATACAATTCCAACAAGCACTTGTCTTGCAAGACAAGCTCAACAAGAGAACTTCTTGTGAAGCACAGCGACACACTGATCACATCCTTTGGAGAGTCCAACAACAGAAGGGAAAATTGCTTTTAGAAGAAAAAGGAATTTCCTTCTTTTGGCTATCTGTCAAACACATAATTTGTAGGACTCATTTTGTACCCTTAAAAATAAAATATCAAAGATGCAGCTTGATCAGTGCAGGGTAAGACATTATGAAATGGACAAACTGCCTCAGTGGAACAATCAATGGTTTCAGTAGAACAATCTCATAATGGTGCTGATAATTAAATAACAATGGCTGAGAGACATATTCTTTTTTTTTTTTTTTTTAAACAGTAGCACACTGGCTGTAGTGTGCCTATTGCATGCTTTATGACATGACACACTAAATGCATCTAAAAAGTTTCTCTTCTATTAATCTCTAATCCATAACAAAGCTCTAAAGCCACGATTAACTAGGTATTTATTCTCCTGTTATAAAGGAATTTGTTAAAGGATGCATGGCTATCCAGACTAGCTATATTTGCTCACTGCCTTACAAGAAGCAGCCTGCATGAAAGTATAAATACTTGGAAATACTTTTCCTTTGCAACAGTGTGCTGCCTTGGCATTATGACTGTGTTTTAGAGTTGTATTCTAAAATATAACTTCAATTTACCCAGCACTTACAGTTCACTGGTCTGCAATTCTTAATATCCCTCTACTTTCCACCAATTTTAATTTTAGTTGCTATTATTTAAAGTTCGTTTTCCACGTCCTTTCAATTGTGATTTTTTCCCATGTGACAACAACCATCAGTATAATTTCTGACAGTGACTTTTACTGGAGGAAGAAAAAACAAACTTTTAAAAGCAAAGCTATCAGAAAATCATCAGACAGTAACAACTCGTGGTCAGTATCAAGACGAGCTGCATGTGTACAGACAGTCTGGAGGTGACAGGATTTGTATCCAATTACTAATCCCCTGAGCCATTCAGCCCCCTAAACGATAAATTTCTATAAGCTGATCCCTTAACCCATCACCAGCTGGTCATGCTACTGCATTCCAACACTAACAATGAAAAGGGAAACATCTTACATTTTCTACTTAAATCTTCACGATACAGAATAGTCGTGTTGGAAAGCCCCCAGACCTCTTTTCTCATCTACTACATAGAACATTTGAAAACAGATCCCATGGAAATAGGAATCGCATGTGAAATTACCTGACTTAACATAAATAATCTGTCTTCTGTACTTACTCCAAGCACACAAAGAAGCTTTCAATGTACATATGCTTCCTTGTAGTGAACAGAAACACAAGTTGATTTTAAAAAATGGCTTAATTTCTATGCCTGCTGTTAAAGAAAAAGATATTCATATGAAGGACATCGAAGATAGTGCTGAAGAATTGTTCACCCTTTAAAAAAATATTATCTCCGTAACGCTGCCAGTGCCAGTGTCAGGTTGGGCAATTAGCCAATTAAGTGTGAATAAGACCTGCCAAGCAGCTCAGCTTTTATTTTTGCCTCGGAATATTTGTGTGTCTGTGAGCTGGTGTGTGTTTTGTGTTCATGCATCAGTGGAATCTGGTTGTTCATGCCAGGTTTTCTTATCACACTTTTCTGCCTCTTTGAACTTGCACATTCCTGCAATACAAAACGGACACGTGTCTGCTGATAATGTCAACACACTTACGTTCACAAGGAGAGGTTTTGTGTAGCTAGACCTAAAGTAGCCTTTTTTGTGTTCATTACCTGACCCTGTCTGCTTACACGATACTAGAAGAAGCTGTTCATGGGAAGAACTCCAATGCCACAATCACCTCTAGGAGATGTTAAAAGACAACAGATGTGGAAGGAATTTGCATCTGATTACAATATCCCTGGTTAATGCTCTCCTACAAACCCCATTTTAACAAGTTATCTGAAGGAAATTCTCACTTCTCGTAGCAGACCATGTTCAATAGGGTGCTGAGACCATCTTGTTATCTCTTTAATTTAGATCTCATTATGCTTTAGACTCCTGTATATCCATCTAGGAAATCCCACTTGGAAATACATCTAATGCACTTTAACTAGGGCTACTGCCTAGAAAGCCTGCAGACATAACCAGATTTCTATCTCCTTATCCAGAGTAAAAAAATTCTATATTTTCTTTTTTTTTTTTTTTTTGGGGGGGGGGGGGGGGGGGAGGGGGGACAGACATCAATTGATCAATTGCAGGCCTTTATCTTAATTCAATAGCAAAAATAGAATCATTCCAAAAAAAGGATCCTTCAAAAGTCTTGATACAGTTATTCAAAATTCAAACGAATTCAAAAATATATACACAATTTACAAATCAAAACTGAACAGTGCCAAGTACAAACAGAAGTATGAAAATCCCTTTCATAATATTTCAGGATACAGATATTACCTGGCATTGAAGCTACCTTCTTGAATACCCATTAGGAAACTTAACGAATCTTAACAGTACTGACAACTCATTCAGAATTTACCATCTCTTAGGCTAAAAAGACATCCTACTTTTCAAGAAATGTGTTTAAACGCATGATGAAGATTAGTATATTTTGTAAAACTGTAAGTACGTTTAAGGCTAGAGAAAGTAATTACCTAATATTACTGCCGGTAACCAGGGGTTATGGAGGAAGGTAAGGCACAAGTTAGTAATATGGCGCTGATAACGAACTGCAAACTCATAGCTATTAAGTCTCTTTTATCACAGTATTACATCAATGAAGCACGTGAGCGAAAAACATTCTTACAAAGGGATTCACAGCCAAGGCTTCTATTTTTCCTAATAAATCCCACCAGTCCAGAGAAGAGGAACGCTGTGCTTAGCTACAGCACCAGTTAACCCCTAGATTTGTCAGACATGCTACAATTGCAGTGCCTAAGGGTGAAGCTGGTACAATCATACCCTGTTACACGCTGAAGACCCAGTCCGTGCTTCCTAAACCATCTTTGTCACGTCCCCAGCCAGTTATGCTGGAGACAAACCTGCCTGCAGGATGGCCAATGTCACCACTCAAGAATTCCACCCGAGAAGGGTTGTTTCACTAAACGCTATCAACTTCTACATGGATCTCCTCAGCAGGAGATGTTTAGAAATGAGATACATCACCACCTCATTCTTTCCCCTCTTCTGGGATGCAACCCCAAGCAGAGAAAAGACCAACACCACCTACGCATCTTGGCCCTTGCTTTTCATGCAGTCTGTGCTGAAGGGGAGTAAGGGCTGGCGTGCACTTATTCACAGGAGTGAACAAGCAAATCCTTTCAAGTATTTTTCAGGTTAAAATGGAATTCCCTTTTTCAGCATTTTTCATATATTTTGCTACGTAGGTTTGTAGCTCTTATATTTATGGTTGCCAAAGAATTCTGCTTTTTCTTATCACTTCGGTAAGCAGGAACAAAGCATTTCTTCTCACCTTTTTGTAGCTGCATCACTAAAAGTAGGATTGTAAAACATTCAGAAAGGATGTATTTCATCCAAGCAACAAGTCAAATTAAACTGAAAACATTCCCTTTTAAAAGATTTGATATCTTTAGTTTGCGATGCATCACTAAACTAATGCAAACCTACTTCCTGAAGAAGAGAGCAAACAAGTGTTGGTTTCACTACAGTGCATGTGATCTAGATACCAAGGTCTCATCAAAACATATTTATCACCATCTAGCATTTGGCTGGTATCTGATGTCCACAGGCACTTGTAGTGATAGCTGTCAAACTGCATTCTATTTCTGGCATAAACAAGCAGAACAACAAGGGCAGGAAATGGAGCACAGTATAGAGTAACAACACAGCCTGGAATTTAGCCCATAGTAAAGGAACAGTCAAATCCATTATCGACCTCGATGATGGAGGTTCATGCTTATGGTGGCAGAATATTTCAGAAGTCACTAAGCTTCACGGGGCTTGCTTCTACTAAAAGTGCTAAAAATTGTTTTAGAAATACACTATGCTTCTCCTTTCCTTTCTCTTTCACCATAACAGAGATGAGAAAGCCTTAGTCAAGCCATGCATATTCCTAGAGAAGGACATCAATGGATTCAAACTGAAAGAGGTGAGATTTCGATTAGATATAAGGAAGAAATTTTTTACATTGAGGGTGGTGAGGCACGGGAACAGGTTGCCCAGAGAAGTTGTGGATGCCCCATCCCTGGAAGTGTTCAAGGCCAGGTTAGATGAGGCTTTGGGCAACCTGGTGCAGTGGAAGATTTCTCTGCCCATGGCAGGGGGGTTGGAACTAGATGATCTTTAAGGTCCCTTCCAACTCTAACCATTCTATGATTCTATGAATCATGATCTATAGGGACATGACCCACCATCTCCTTGGATTTCAACTGCTTGTTCCACTGCTATTTAAGCATAAGCATATTTCAAGATTTCTATATAAAAAAGCCCCATCTTACTGTCTTTCAAGGAAAAGGAATAGAAATGAATGGGGAAGCAAAAAGAAAAACATATTATCAGTGACTAAGTTCCCAGTTCTTTTCCTAAGTTTTGTCCATATTCCATACTTTTAATACTCTAATTTAATTTGGCAGTAACCTTTTTTCCTCGTTGATCTGCTCATGGTTGCTTTTCTACTACTCTGTTTTTCACTTCTCCCTTGAACTGGAGATATTCCATTTCTGTATACCTCAAAAGATTTTGCAAGTCTGCATCCATTTCTCAATCTTACGCAGAGAGAAGTCATCACTCTCAGATGCTTAGATGAACTTCTAGTCAACCCTTACAAATGCTATCAGTGATAAAAATGTTTTAGTGGCTGGGGGGAAAAAAAAAAAACAAACAAAAAAACCCACAACCAACCCCTTAGCACAGAAAGAAGAGAATGCTGCTTGGCCACGCATTGCATTACAAGAAAGTAGTGATGGGTAAAGCAGCCAGTAGCATCACCTACAACAGTATATGGTCCACTGGCACTTGATTAAGCCACAGTCCTCCCATTTAAACTGGAGCTTCATCCCTCCTTGACAGACAAATGGCGGAGCATGAGCATCATTCAGAAACGATTCAGGTTATCGACAGTGAAGAGAAAGTCTTCCACCCTTTATGATATTTCTGAAGAACAGAGGCCACAATTAGAAAACATATGTACTAAGATGTGCCACTCAAATTTTTTTTTCATGTACTATTAGATTTATACATGCCAAGTTCCTGACAGCTTGTTGTTTCCCTATCTTCCGCCATTCAGTGGTAAATGCTTAACAGTAAAAAATACATAGTACTTTTTTGCAGCAACAAAGTCCCCAACCAACCTTGGCACCTTATGCAACTAACACTTTCCCCATGATCCAAAAGTCACTAATTCCATTAGTTCCCAGGGAAGTAATGCATATTTGTCCCCAAGAACCTCTTGATATATATAAAAAAAAAAAAAACACAAAAAAAAACAAACCCCACAAAACCCCACCACTAAAAAACTAACAACAACAAAAAGAAGAGATGACCAGATGTAACCAGAGACTCATAGTCTTAGATATTTTTGATATTTTTTCAGTCTTTCAATCAGCATCTGTTACCCAAAGTCAGTTTTATCTGTCTGATGAGTAGTCACGCCAAACCTATACAGAGATACATGAAGAACACCTGCTAAGGCTTCAGAGACAATCTGATACAGAACAGTACAGTTGTTCAGCAGGAAACTGAAAAATGGAAAATAGTAATCCTAAAAATCAGTAGACTTCATGCCAGGTAAAACACATCACAATTCTTAGCTGTACAAACAGAGACAAGTTAAAGGGCATCTAATGCTTAAATTCTCTAAATTAGTTACACTAAGTCATACTAATTTAACTGTTACAGTAAATCCTTAAAATAAATATTATTCAGCAAAGGCCATGGCAACTTGTGCCATATTTGTAAACCCATGGTGGTCACCTGGAACGAGATCAAACTCATTTGGTATTCTTGAGAGCCTGTTCTAAAAAGTAAACTTTGTATTGTGCATACATCAGGAATATATTCACCTGAAGGGCTATTCATAAACAAATATGTAGTCATCTATGGCAGTGACCACCATCAAATTCATTTTTCATCTTTACAGATAACAAATACTTCTGATTACTCAATACACATGTACATATGGATGTATAATTATATATTGATTAGTTTAGATTTTAGCATAACATATGAATGTATTGAATTTCTCCAAAGGAACAGATAACATTTTTTTTAAATTATACCAATAGACCATTAGCATTATGAGTGAATTTATTTTCCCCAACAGTGCTAAAGATATGCAAAATTTTCATTTTTCAGAGATGCATAGTAAATGATTAACACCAGCTCTGCTCATTATCTTGCTTAACAAAACTTCTCTAAGAACAAATAAATCAAAAACGCCTCTAACATTCCTGAATAAATAAATTACAGACCTGTTCAGTGGCAGCAATGATATTTTAAAAAGCTTGTGCAAGCTCATTGTACAATTTTATTACAAAACTGCAATTTATAACAAAACTGTCCACTTTTTTATATTCTACTTAGTTTTATTCAAAGAAGTACCTTTTGCAACCCAAGAAACTTCAAAACCGCTATGTATCTGGAAACGTTAACCCCTTGTGTTTAAATTGTGTTTTACAATATACAAGTAACAATATGAGAAGAACTCTGACTGTTCATTTTACAATGGTATTTGTACGAGAACTGCAGTTAAATTAAACAACTATTTATTATCTGGCAGGAAATCAGATTTCCATCATTATGAACACATGCTGTACATTTTGTATTAGAAATACACTTCTTGTGTCAGAGTTTAGAATTTTTTATTTTTCCTGTTACATACGGACACTGAAATCAGTCTGGAAGCAAAATACTCTGCATTTCCTATCCTCACTGGAAAAATCTATACCTAAAGAAGGAATCTCCAATTTTAAAGATTTAGGGAATTGCCTTCCTACCTTAGTCCCTGTAGTCAAAGGAAAAAAAAATGTCTTTTTTTTTTTTTAATATATCTATCTTTACAGGGTAAAAACACAAAGCCTTATCAACAAAACTGCATTTTGTGCAGTTTGGGGTCAAAATAACCATTGGTGTGAGAAATGCACACATTACAGAAAGAATTTCCTCCTCAAAAGAAAGTATCCAAAAAAATGTTTGTTCCCCTTTTAGAACAAAGAGCAAAACAAAACACAACCCGTAATACAACCATAATAAAATGAAACTGTTATCTGTTGCTAGTTCCCTACCAGCCCACAGATTTTTCTTAGCATTAAAAAACAGCATGTAAATTAAGGTGACTGAAACATGCATTCAGCGAGCAGAGTAATATGGTAGCTATTCATCACCTGAAGTCATAAAACACTAGGTCTTGTCCTTAGCATATTCTAATGAAGCCTATCATGCAAATGAGAGTGACCTTTTCTGTGCATTCTGCAAGTTCACATTTATGTGAGGAGTATATATAGTTTGCCAATACAAACTAGCCAAAGACTGGGTAATTACTGTAATCAATTAGTAGTTAGTGTCGCTCTGCTCATTTGCGGCTAATGTCAGCTAAACCATTTTTGAGAAAACCACCCTGACAGTCTCTTTCTGTTGTTTTTGTTACCGCTGTTATTCTGCAAGAAGAAAACAAGGTACACGAATCCACCTTCTCAAGACGGAAGCACAGTAACGTTTTTCTAAAATGCTTTCTCTTAAGGTGAAAAATAAAAATAAGACCTGCTTCTGTGATGGGTAGAGATTCCCCAGTAAAGTTACATATCCTTAAAATGACATTGGAGTTTTCCGCCTGTAAAACGAAACATTAATATTTAAATATTTAAATGAAGGACACTTTCCCATGAGGCAGTTCAGACCAAGAAAGGAAGACTTGGTAGAACTTACGCGCTCTTTTCAATGGATGAGTAAACAGGCCATACCCTCTGCTCAGCAACAGTCTATTTTGTAGACAGTTATGGATAAGAAACATTACCGGAGCTGGTAATTAAAGTAAAAACTAATACTGTCTAAGAAATGGGGAATTTCGCACAGGAAAATCATTTATCATGCCTTACGGTTCCCCACAACTGAAATGAATTATCTTCTTATTTAGCACGTCTATTTTATTCTGCAATATCTTCCAAGCTGTAACAAGGCCCACTTGCTGTTTTTTGTATCAAAATCAAGTTGATATAAAGGAAAGTTATGCCTTCTTTTTACACTCACACCTTTTATAACAGTCACATCCGAGTGGTTTAGGAAACCAAAATCAACCTTTTGCAAAATCAGAACTGTACATTAAAGACAAAACCACATTTGTGCCACAAGAAATCAATGCACATTAAAATAACTCTATTCTCTGACTTTACATCTATACTGAGAAATGTAAACTTTTTTCTTCCCCTAAGAAATTACACTGTTAATGAAATGTTGCTATGTGTACACATAAACACACGCACTTTATATATACTATATATGTATATTATCCAGCAAAACAGCTTCTAATGTCTTGCTATTTTTTGTGGTATGATGTTATAATTAACTGGTTTTTCACTCAGCAGAAAACTGTAAGTTTTAAATGGATATATTAAAGGGATAAGAAAACACTGTTTTTTCTGATAAGAGCGTGAAGGTAAGTTTTGGTTGTTTGCCTGCCCACATCACACAGCCAGTGTTGTGAGCATTTCTATTTTACAAAATACTCTGCAGTAAAGCAGTTGCATGGCATGTAATTTTTGGCCAAGTAAAGGCTCAGATATAGAGAACCATTTATAAAAAAAAAATCGACTATCAGATTCTAAAATTATTAACAAGTAAGATTAGATAAAAATGTCAAGGAACTACTCGTGTGTTAAGACACGGGAATAAAGATATCTGTGCATGGCACACTAACGTAAAGGTAACTCGAGCGATACAACTGAAGTCAAAAGTAAGAGGTGAAAGCTGAAGCCTTCCCTTTTCTTCATTCAGATCATAAAAATGTTCTTTAAATAGAAAATCAGTGTGTTTCAACTGCAAAGGTAAAAGACGACTTTTTTTTTTTTTTTTAAAGCTTTATTTTCCCCCCTCAAGGTCTCGTGAACTTCGCTGGAAGCTGTCACAATGGTGAGAGCGGCAAAGGCAGGCGGGCGGAGGGGCAGCGCCTGCGCGGGAGGCGCGTGACACCCGGCACTGGTCGCATCCCGCACGGATACGAGGAGCGCGGTACAACCCCTCTTGGTGCCTCCTCCTGCTCTCCGTGGGCAGCCTGCTCCTGCCCTGCTCCGTACGGCCAACTGAGAACACTTTCACTGACGGGCATGCTGGTGCCAGGGCTGCAGCATGGGGCAGACGGGCTGGCCACCACGCTCAACCTTTTCCATCTCTTCCCTCATTTGCTGCCTGCTGGAGGGCAAATCATTCGGGATCCAATTCTGAGCACACCGAAAATAGTTCTATTCCCTCCAGTATCACTAGGAGCAAGACTTCAGTGGACTCTTCTGGTTTATTCAACCATAAAATGAGAATACTACTTATCTGCAGCACCAGAAAACCTTTACTCGGCCTTGTTCGTACAAATGCTTGGAGATATTACAAGGGGGAAATAAAAATATTTAAAAAAATCTCTTCAGTTAGAACGTAGCATTACTTACACCTAACTTGTGTCCCGGTAACTAAGGAGGGTGGTTCAGGGTCAGGAACGCATTTGGAAAAGCCCTAGAGAAGGCGGGCTTCTGAACTAAAAAAGCAAAGCAAAAATCCAAAAATAATAAAAGTAAAGTATTTGTTTCCATGGTGATTTTTGGGGCGGGGAAGAGCAACCAAGTCGCAATAAGTAGAGCGACACGGAAGATTTATTGGTTCGCTCCAGCACGCTGCCGGTGCCAGGCACCTCGCGCGGCATCAGGCACGTCCGAGGTGTCGATCCCGGCGCGGCACCCAGCAGCGGGAAGATCGCTCTTTTCATTCTTGTCAGAGCACGCCGCGGCGGGGGCAGCTGACAGCTACTGAGAGGGACGACGGGGAAGACGAGGAGCGGAGAGCCGGGGAAACAGCAAGCGGCACGCCCGGGGAGCCTGGGGCTGCGCGGTGGCGGCGGGGGACGGCCTCGCAGAGCCGTCGCCCGACCGGCGCCCATGAAAAGGCGAGCGGGAGATGCTTCGGAAAAAGAGGAAGACTCGCCCATCACTGCCGATCCACCCCGGGATGATGCCTTTATGATAAACACTGCCGACAACTCGCGACCAAAGTGCTGTTACAACACTAATTGTCCATGAAAGCTGACCTGCAGCAAAGCAGCAGAGTTCAGTTTCGATAGTCCTGGCTCAAGAGTACGAACGTGATCGGGGGTGACAGGAGACATCCACGCATCAAAAATCTCCGGGAACGGCTGACATGACTTTGCACGCTGTAAAAAAAAAAAAGGCAGTGGCAATCCTAGACTCCTGGCTCTTTGTCAGGAAGGTAGGAAGGACTGCGGGGGTGGTGTTTTTAAGAGCGTCTTTCCAAACTAGCATAAGCTTTGCACAGCCTCAAAAAGCACGGATGGATCTCTTTTTCCTCCGTGTTGTTCTTATTATTATTATCATGTCTTTAACCAAGAATAAATCCCACATGGTAAACGATGGAAGATGACATTTTCTCAGCCAAAGTGATGTTCCTCCTTAAATTTCAAGATATTTTCTGATTTTGATTCAACTGAACAGTTTTCTCCCCATTTTGTTTTAACTCGGCAAGTGCCAGGACTTGTAACTTTCTGGTGTAAACCCCTTGCAGAAATGCTGGAAGTGTGTCAAGGCAAACGGGAAGCAGTTGCACTCTTACTCTCCGCTGCGAATATTTGTTTCAAGTACATTTTACAAGATAAAAAGATTATAAAATAAAAAGTAAGGAAAGCAACAGTACAGAGAAGGTATTTGAGAAGGACTAAATAGATTTTTTTTTTTAAGTAAAAAAATAACCACATTGAAAGAAAATTAGAGAAAAGCTCTGGCTTTTTAATCATGAGCAACATAGAGTGATTTACTATCGCCATGATGTTTTAGATTTTTGAATGCTTAGTTTGAAAGGAAAGCTTCAGTTTTATTACATTTTGTAATTTACTATTACTGCAGCATTTCAGGCTTTTTTTTTTTTTAAAAGCTAATAATGTACATGAAGCACCTTTCTACCATTGCAATTTAAAAATCACATTTTGGATATTAAATCACCTTTCTTATTATATCTTATTAAAAATAGTGTAGCCCAAAACCAGTATTTTAATTGATAATTTTAGCAGTTCAACTTTTGAAAGCCTAAGAAGAGAATGAAGTGCCAGGAACAAAATCAATCCTGAATCCTATTTGATAACCATAATTTTGGATCAAATAAACAGTTAATCTTGTTTAACTTTTGAAATGGTTCAATGTTTAGAATGACCTAAATATAAAGTTTAAAATTAAATTGATTAAAAATTGAACCAGTTTAATTATTCAAAAGATTTCAAAATTACCCGTTTTAAATATTGAACAGATTGAAAATGTTAAGCTACAATGCCAAAAAAATAAGAAATGTGACCCAAGAATAACATAAAAACACGTATGGACAAGCTAAATAGGCGAGAGCGGTTGGGCTTTTTTTGTTTGTTTTCATTTTATTTTTTTTAAAAAAGGAATAATGCAAATAAACTACTGAAATTTCATAAAGATGACAGGACCAATAAAATACGTAAGACAATAAAGGAGCATTAGAACATTTAGCAGAGGAAATCCAATCAAATGGCTTATTTTTAGAGACAGCACAAGATTATAAACCATCAGTGTATCACCTAGTCAGTTGCTTACCCCACCCCTCAGGTTTCTCCAATCTGGGTATTTCTTAAATATTTCCCTCTAAAACACACACACACACACTCACACCATCACAATAAGACGTCCCCCATAAGACAGCCTTAGGCATCAGTTTGAAACACGCATCCGGGTGGCTTAGTAGGCAGGACAAAGTAGGTCTTTGGGGTTATTTATTTATTTATTTATTTAGGATGGCGGATGACACGTATCATTTGGATACAGCGAGGTTACTAAGTTATAAGAGAAGGCTAGATGTAAAGCATGTTTATATTTATCCACTCTCCTTTCAAAAGGAAAAAGACGTTTCATTTAGTCCCATAAAGACTTTGTTTTTGAAAGCGCGTAAGGCTGCCATGTCATTTGCACAGCACCCAATGCAAAGGTTTGAACCGAACTTGGTACGCTGGTATTGCTACCATTAAAACGCTGTATTACTACTAATTTACTAATGTTTATAGAATACTGAAAAAGTTTTATGTCCTTATAGCTATGGGTAAAAAGGTCAAAGACCTCTACTACCACCACTGTAACACATTCTTGATTTTTAAAAAGCTGCTCAACTTCAAACAATTATTATTATTACAGAAATGCAAGAACCTTGACACATGCAGTTCAAAATAGAAACTTCTTTTAACTGTACAACCTTACTAGACAAATCACAAAATATTCTACGGGGACACATAAAGACTTAAATACTTTTTTCTATTTTTTTCCCTTATTAACAACATTCTTGAGCATTCATCTAGCATAGCATTTTTTTTTCCAGAAGCAATAAAATATTTGATAGCATATACCATTGTTTCCAAAGAACACTTTGTACAAGAAGTAACAAGAGAAACATAAACATCTGCTTGCACTTCCCCTACAAGTTAAAAAGGTCTGCCTGCAATCAACGCTGAGCTTATATACCATCAATAGACAAAGCAAAGAAAGTGTACAAGAATATACATTCAAGAAGAAAAAAAAAGGGGGAAGAGGAAAAAAAGAAGAAGTAGCCATCAGTGGGACCTCAAAAAAAGAACGGGATCATGAAAAATAATGAGCACAGACCATCAAATAAAATGAAGGTGCCAAGCTTGCTGCATCTCAGAAGTCAGACATAAGATGGAAATAATATAAAAATGAAGCTCCCCCTTTCTAAAGCTTCTGCTTTTTTCAGGAGATGTAGACGACAATCCAGCAACTGTTTCTCCTTTTTAAATAGTGAAAAAAATGGGCATTTCTAAATGTCAGAACAGGTTGGGGGTAATTCGTTTGTTAAACTGCTTAGTTTATAAAAGAGATGGGAAATTTGGCCATTTTAATATTAGTTTATAATATAAATACACACACATAATATACATATAAACACACACTGCACAACGTTCACACTAGGGGAGCCATTACACAGAAACGTGGGTGAAGATACTTTGAAGCGCATCCATCCCCTGCTACCTCAGACCTGAACACGCCTCATCAATGCTGGCAGAACGGTGGCTTATACTGGGGAGAACAGGGCTATGGTTACTGTTCACCAGGATTTTAAAGACAGAATCTTACAAAGCCAACAAGAGTGCCAATTTTTGTTATTGGCACAAGCCTGAAACCAACCCAACTGTTTTCACGGCACCGCTGCCAATAGAACCATATTCTCAAATCAGGAACCTGAGTTCCCGAAGGCAGGGCCCGCAGTGAGCCTGGTGTTCCACGGGGTACTCGGTGCTGCGCCGCCCCTTCCCCACGTTCTCTCTGACTTCGCTGCGTCCCAAAAGCCGCTCACTTGGCCAGCCAGTCACCTGGATTAGCTCGCTGATCTAATCAGAGGCTAATTTCCTTTCAGCCTAATAACTAATGCCAAGCTCCTCCAGCTTGCCTCGCAGCTTTCTGAGCCACGTTTGACAAGGAGAGGCCAGGGATGTACGTGACCGTGTGGCTAGGATAGCACCAAATTTTGGCAACCGCACAAGCTCAGATCTGCTGTAGTTTCACAGTCCTTTGAAGACTGTGGTCATAACAGGTTCTCGCTTTAGAAGATGCAGGTTTTGTTTTATACTATTTTGAGGCCGCGTCTGATTTTTATGAGGTTCTAGGTCATTAGATACACTACAAACCATAGCCTTAAAAGGAAGATGATGACCAGAACCTGACTCTCAACTGAAATCCAAAGATTTGAAGTCCAAACAATTCAAAGAAATGACAGAAACACCTAATGCTTTAGTTGGAGCCAGGCTGTTACCTGCCATGGGTGTTCATTCTCACTAACCATTTCTTTTCTGTTGTCGAAAAGACACTAGCCTCTTTTGCCTTCTTTTTATGGCACCCCTATGTTGGCATTATCCTATCGGCCACACTACACCATACAGCTCCGATACTGCCATTTTCAAAAACTGCTATACAGAAAATATCAGAAGCCTAGTTTAAAATTATCCTTAATTACAAAGTGGTTACAAATGCTTAATACCATCGTTTATTCATGGGGATACAGCTTTTAAAATCTGTGATATCCATTGATAATTCTAACAAATGCTCGGTCCATAAATATTTAATGGCCACTTGTGAGTGTTTTATGTTGCTGTCTTTGGACTTGACCTATTCTCAGGTTTATTAATTGGAAAAGGTTAATTTTATCCTAAATAAGATATGTAATTTTACAATATTCAAGTTATGCATAAAGGAAATCAGATAACTCCGTCTCACGCAAACAAGGAAAACACATCTTTCACAGAAAGTGCATAAATCAAGTTAACGAGGGACAGTTTATTTCATATGATTTCTCAGGGCTTTCAAACAGAAGACTGGTTGACAGATGCCTCCATCCTTAAACAAGCCAACAGCAGTTTAACTGTAACCCTGCGGTTGTTCCCACTCCTGTGTGCCTAACAAGCTCCCTCCTTCCTTTTAGCATGGGTTTTACCTGGCTGGCCTGAAGGTAAACCCATTATTTAATCTAAATCCCTCCTGCCCGTAAGGCCACTTACCACTACAGCACATGCAACTGTCTTGCTAAGACAGGAGATCCTAAAGAACATAAATTTGAAATACAAAGCACAGCTGAGGATTCTGATATAACCTATGGAAGAAAAAAACCCCTACATTTTCTGTACTGGACTTTATAGTCTGGTCTTTACAGTGTCACCAACCATGACACCACTACCACATTCCTTATTACACCAGCAGTAGCTTACATACCCGTTCTGAAAGATACAGCAGCATTGTGGTGCCACAACCCCATCATCCCAAGCGGACTCTCTTACTAAGCCTGAAGGCATCCACGATCTCTGCAAGGCCTTCAGCTGAAGGTTTTTTTACATATGATTCCTTATACATCCACTGTGCCAATAAAAACTGCTATGAAGAACACTCACAAAAACTGACCATTCGCCATTTGATCCTCTTACTCTCTAATGACCTATTACATACATACTGTACAATTATATACCAAAAAGGGCATTAAACGACATTAGTGCTTAGGAAAACACAAAAGTAAGATTGCTTTTGAAATCACAACCCATTGCACTGCCCAAACGCACCTTACTCTATAGCTACAAAACTTCCAGTATGTTTCAAACATATTTTGGGTTTTAATGAGGAATCTAATTATTTCACCTTAAAAATATCCAAAATTAAGTCTGTGTAAAACAGATACCCACATTTCAGTTTAAGACGGATATCAAAAACCAGAAAATTTAATTCCAAATTAAATAAAATGAAAGAAGAATCTTTTAATAGGAAGTGTCAAGGCACTTAAAACCAGGCAGGTCAGGTATGTTTAACCGTAACGCACACTTTATCACATTATACGTACATACTACATGATAAAGAACAGTGGCGATATCTACCAAAGAGAAAGGAATAATTTCTACAGCTGCCATCTAAAAATTTAGTCTACTATATTCCAGTCTTTCTCAGAACATACATGCTGTGAGGTAGGAACTCGCCCAGCTATATATTTTTCAAAATAAACCAAAACTACAATCTTTGATTTTGAGGCCTCCAAACATTTTTCTCACACATATATTCTATAACATTAAAATACCATATCACTCTAGCTTAATATTTTCATTTCTTTCATTTGTGAGGCAAAGAAGTGAAAATATCCAATTACACATTGGATTTACCCAGAATTAGTTCTAAATTTCACATGAAGCCCTGTAAACCTTTGCATCCCTGCTACGTTGAACATTACGATGGAGTTGCTTCTAGTGCCTCGTTCTTAGTGGATGCCCTTAGCCTGCAACCTAAAAGTAGCATCAGACTACAAGACCATCTTTCTTAATGAAGTATTATTGTACCAGACACCATTATTCAAGGCCAGGTTGGATGAGGCTTTGAGCAACCTGGTGTAGTGGACGGTTTACCCTGCCCATGGCAGGGGGTTGGAACTGGATGATCTTTGAGGTCCCTTTCAACCCAAACCATTCTATATTATCATGTGCAAAATGAACAAGACAGTTGGCATTTTGTGCTGTCCTCCGTTATCATCATTCATCTACAGAATTTCTTGATTAAAAACTGGTATGGCTGAACAGCTAGGCTACGTTCACATCATCATCATTGTCTTTGGCAATAATTGGAATTAGCTATCTGCGATCAGTACATTAAATTAATAGCTCAAATAAAATAGGGGTTGTCCACCGTTCTTAAATATTGGAGCTTAGGTACACAAGAGCCAATCGCTACTGTGCTTTGGCAGTGGTCCAGGACACTAATTTGTAAAGAGTTTTAACCTGTTACAGGGGCAGAGGTTAATCCTGGAACCTAATTTGTGTCTCTGTTAAATGCAAACTCCTCGTGGCAGAGGCTGTGCCTTCTGCCTTTGAGAACAGTTTCTATAATGCAGGTGCAACCACAGCAAACCAAACTAGTAACATACAGCACTGAGATACAAACAGATCATCAGTTGAGCCAATTCAACTATTAGGAGCTTACACCTTTCAAGTCACATTTGTTAAAGCTGAACTCATTTCATAAACTTACACAAAGTCTTCCCTTATTCATATCTACATGCTACATGACAAAAACATACATTATTATCATTAATCCATTCACTTAGATAGGTTTAGTCAGTGGCAGAGAATCACAGATGGTTTAGGTTGGAAGGAACCTTAAAGATCATCTAGTTCCAACCCCAGCTTCTGTGAGAAGCTCCTAGAAGCTTCCCCTATGTCCAACAGAGCCAATGCCAGCCGGCTCCAAGACAGACCTATTGCTGGCCAAGCTCATCAGTGATGGTGGTAGCACCTCTGGGATAACATGGTTAAGAAGGGAATAAAAAAGCTGCACCAAGTGTAGCTGGAGAGAGGAGTGAGAATATGTGAGAGAAACAACTCTGCAGACACCAAGGTCAGTGAAGAAGGAGGGGGAGGAGGTGCTCCAGGAACCGGAGCAGAGATTCCCCTGCAGCCCATGGTGAAGATCACGGTGAGGCAGGCTGCCTCACTGCAGCCTCTGGAGATCCATGATGGAGCAAAGATTTACTTGCAGCCTGTGGAGGACCCCATACTGGAGTAGGTGGATGCCCAAAGGAGGCTGTAACCCCGTGGGAAGCCTGCACTGGAGCAGGCTCCTGGCAGGATCTGTGGATCTGTGGAGAGAGAAGCCCAAGCTAGAGCAGGTTTGCTGGCAGGACTTCAGATCCTGTGGAGGATCCATGCTAGAGCAGTCTGTTCCTGAAGGACTGAAACCCATGGAAAGGACCCACACTGGAGCAGTTTGTGAAGAACTGTAGCCCGTGGGAAGGACTCACATTGGAGAAGTTTGTGCCTCCCATGGGAGGGACATCACACTGGAGCAGGGGAAAGTATGAGGAGTCCTCTGAAGAGGAAGGAGCAGCAGAGACAATGTGTGACAAACTGACTGCAACTCCCATTCCCCATTCCCTGTCCCCCTGTGCAGCGGAGGAGGAAGTAGAGAAATCGGGAGTGAAGTTAAGCCCAGGAAGAAGGGAGGCATAGGGGGAAAGTGTTTTAAGATTTAGGTTTTATTTTCTCATTCTCCTACTCTGATTTGATTGGTAATAAATTAAATTAATTTTCCCCAAGTCAAGTCTGTTTCATCCATGACAATAATCAGTGAATGATCTCTCCCTGTCCTTATCTTGACCCAGGAGTCATTTCTATTTTCTCTCTCCTGTCCAGCCAAGTCGGGTAGTGATAGAGCAGCTTTGGTGGGCACCTGGCATCTAGTCAGGGTCAACCCACCACACACCCACAGTGAATAGTCTAAAAAGAGAGGAAAGCCTCAAATCACCAAAGTGAATGGGGCCATTGCAATGCCAGTAATTAAATAATTCAAGACTGGGACATCTTTGGCCAAAGGCAGGGCTCTATCCTAGGGTATTAAATTTCATGACATGTTTGTTAACTTCATGAAAACCTTTAAAAACAACAACACTTTCCTTTCCCCTGCTTACTTATATTAATAATAACAAAACATTTCAAATACCAACATTCTTTCAGAGCCCCACATTTCGGGTAGCTGGTAGGTGACATGGCAGATGAAAAAACTCAAGACACCTAGCAGCACTATTTAGCACATGGTTTTCACTCTTTGAACTTTGTGACTTCTTTGATTTTCTTTCCTCATTATGGTCACATTCTCCTAAGCTGATATATTCTGTATGCAGTACAGTAATTCTCCTTTTATATACAACACTGAAAACCTTGGTACTATGCCATTTTCATTTGTGCACGAGATGCAGCGGTAGCTGCTGTCTTTAATGTATATTTTCTCTTGGACAGTGGAAGTTTTTGTAAAGAGAATGAAAAGTGAAAGATTTCTAGTAAACGTTTAATGCCTCTATAATTATACAAAAAGGCCATATTTGCAATATTCTTATCTTTTGAAAGCTAAATGACGAGGCCCGTTACACTTACTCAACAACAGGCACTCTCAAGGAGGGACGTTCCTAGGCAGGAGAACGAAGTGAGCCTCCATGTGTTTAGCCAGAACCGTATTGCACTTAATGGACACGAATAAACTAAAGTCAGAATGAAATAAAATGTGTACTCTAAATGTATTCTTTTGCGGTTTCATCTTTTTAGAAATTGGCACCCGTGTTGAAAAGGCAGGATAGAGAAGGTAATTTCTCAGCAGGCTCTTTGCAAACCTGCTAGACAGGCAGAGCTTATTTTGCAACTCACCTAAGTGAAGCCTTGCTCCTAGTAGATCATGTTGCTGTTAACAGATGATGCTTGTAAGAAAATCGCATAAGCGACGGACCTTGCAGGGCCACTTATGCCTCACTCTCCCTGGAACGCAGAAAGAAAATATAGGAGACAGTACTATCTCCCAACTGCTAATTTTTGTGGAACCAAAAAGAGATGTCAGTTCAGTTTAATGTGCAGAAAAGCCTTTCCTCCCGCTCTTTTCTGGTCATGAATAACAGAGAAGCAAACAATATTGACACTTAAACCGTCATCACTGGGCATCCGAATTAGCACCTCGCAGAGACCAATAGACAAGTTCACACCTTTCAAACCTACTGTGCTAAAGGCACTTCTGTAGACATCTCTGTATCAGTTACACTTGGTTAATACTTCTGAGGCACCATAAAAGCTAACAATTTATTTTTTCTAAATAAAAGCTAAGACAGTGAAGAACAAGAAAGCAGCTGAGCAAGTATATTGTAGCCTTACGTACCAACATTCTTCAAATACAGATTAGCACAAAATCTGGTCCTTCCACCACAGGAAAACTTGTTTGCCCCTTTTTATGAGTTTTTCTCTGGAGTTTCTTTCAGTTGTTGCTCTATATGACTATGTACAAATAGTTCCTTTTTAAATAGCAGCCACTCTAATCAGCACTTTATACAACAGCTAACCAATAATCTGGAAGTTGGGGAACAATTTTCTTCCAGCAGCTGCTTGCTCCATGGGTTTAACAGACCTCACCCAAATATTCAAGCAGCTAATACATGGTTGTATGGTGCTCAACTAACAACTCCACCTTTTAAATACATCCTCATATTAATAATTAGAAATGGCATATATTTTTGATGGCAGTAAATGCTGTAGTTACTGGAACACAAACACTTAAGCAATTCTGAGTAGGTCTGCATGGCATGATGCAACGTTTTGCATTCCGTCAATTTGCAAATCCAGAGCAAGGTTTGTTGCTGGAAGCAGTGCAAGTACATCATAAAGGCACCCTGCTAGGGACATTAGCCACAGGAAGGAGCAAGGCGTGTAAGGCATGGCGGAGCATCAAGGAGCAGAGCTAGCTGAGGTTTCTGCACACAGCACTACGTTGCACGGTATGAACACAACCTGAGACATGAATGAACCAGGCACATAGTGCTGAACTCGTGCAATCTAAATGAAAGACTTTTTCTCGCACCTTTTTTGTTCCCTAAGTTTTCCTAAGGACTTTTAATCTACCTCAAACTCAGTACCTAAACCCACTCTGTAAAGAAAACAAGTTTGCACATTACAGCCAAGTTTTCCAAACCTATGAAGGTTACCTGGCTACAGCAATCCCATCTCTTCCTCCCGACGGCACTGTCTGTACCACAGCGCTCCTGGGTTTCTGTGGCATTTTAGATTTTGAACTATGCTAGGATAGCTAGCTCTTCTTCCCCTCTCTCTCTCTCTTAATTAATTCTGACTCTTCACCTGTTTTCCATTTCATATTCCCAGAGACATAAACTGTAAAAAATTAGCTCTTATTTGTACCTAATAACATTCTCAGTTGAGAAGCTTATATTGGAGTCATATTTGCTTGAGAGATACTGAATCCCCTTGAGACTGTCTGCCACAGATATTATCCCTTTTAATTTCCAATTCTTTTTATCACAAACCTTTCTCTACGCTACGGGACTGTGGAGATTACACAATAGGTGCTCGAAATAGAAATGCTCCAAGATTCTTAAATCTCCATCTCCATCTCAAATTGCTACTTAAAAGCCAGTCAACTTTGAAGAGTTTTTGTAAAAGGGAAGGTCTCGGTGAAGCGAGAATTTCCAGTTTGAGTTACCTAGCCCTTTAAATTCTGTGCACCATCCATTTATACGCATAATGCTGACTGAGAACTATAGTCTCTGCTCCTATCATTTTTTCTCTGCAGTCTTAAGTGGGGTCATCTCCCTTATCACCAGGGAATCAATGCCAGGTTACTGTGCCATCAATTTAATTGAGGGGAGGGCTGCTTAAAGCACCTCACATTTCCCATCGAACATAATGGGATTCTGCCTCCTCCTGACCTGTGCTGGTGGAAGGACCTTCCCCAGGTGAAGGCCTGACCTGCAGCCCAGCCACCCCCACCTCAAATCCCACCGCCCCCCGTTCCCAAATACCGAGGGTCTCTCTTAATCCTCCCTGTCAAAAGCAGATGGGGAGACAGAGGGGGCTTCCAAGATAAACATTGCCTCCTCCATTCAGACATTTAAATAGCATTTGGTGATTTTACCAGGAACACGCTCTCCAGGGCATTATATGCATTTAAGAAAAGCTACTAAGGGGGAAAAAGGAAAAGCTTTCCAGAGACAACAAATGTGAATAACTAGTCATTAGCAGTGGCTTTTGTCTATTTTTTTTTTTTTTTAAATCCATGGTAAACAGACATCTTTCCAAAGGTGTCACCCAGGAATCCTGACAACTGTCCTCCTCTGTCAACCTCAGAAGCAGATTAGGATTTCTCCCAGAGAGAGGAGGACAGAGCTTTCCTACCACTGTCCCTCACTGGATGCCAAGGTTTTGGAAACTCCAGATTGCAGCATTACACAGCTTTGTCTCCTTTGTGGCAGCAGTAGAAACCAATAAGTGATTTTCAAGAAGTGAGAGCATCAGAACAGGAACATCATGGTTTTATTTTCATCACTAGGATTGTCTGAAATATTAGGGTTTTGTGGTCTCTTTTCCCTTTCTTTTCTTTTTCTTTTCTCTTCTTTCCTTCAATATATCCGATATTGCTAAGAAGTACAACCATTTTCGGCATCCTACACAATGACATATATATATGTATTTTGCATGAAGATGATACACTCTCCCACCCAAGATAGAAAAATATAAACTACAGAAAGAACAGGATTATTATTCTAGTATGGAAACAGACATTTGCAAAGAAAACACACACAGAAAGATCTATGTGGTATTTTTGATACCTAATATGGCTAAAATAACTTCTATCAAGACCAATCTTCTCCCTTCAATGACAAAACACGAACTAAATTCAAAAAGCACACTTCAAAACATTGCCTGGTAGCCCCTGAGAATTGAACACAGATAATCTTTCTTTCAGGTGCAGCGCATTATCCGATCAACACAACACAAACTGATTTCCATAAGAAATTCAAGCCTCATCATGCAACCTTCCTGTTAATTTAAAAAATAGTCCTTGATTTTGAAAGAAAGTTGAAAGTATAGTGTCAGAACAAAGTGAAAGAAGTATCATTAGCCTTCAAATGTGACA
This sequence comes from Tauraco erythrolophus, assembly GCF_009769465.1. Lineage (NCBI taxonomy): Eukaryota > Metazoa > Chordata > Aves > Musophagiformes > Musophagidae > Tauraco > Tauraco erythrolophus. The sequence goes on from NC_141467.1 coordinate 39,645,377, forward strand.
AATAAGAAAGACACAAACAAGTGTCAGGATAATTAAAAAGGCATTGTTCACTTTTTAGAGGAAAAAAATGAATTGCACAAGAAATATTAAGCTAACAAAGAAAGAGCAAATATGAGTAGAAAAAATGACAGTTATCTGCAAAATTCATAAATGTATCTTTTGTATAACCATAATGATCATATTTTATGCTGTCATTTTACATTTAATTGCTCACCCTGGTACTTTTCTTCATAGAAGCCATCAGTACCCCACAGAGCCAGATGCTGAATTGCAAAAAAACATACTGTGACCACAGACTTATAGGAAAGTAACTTTGCTGAGCTGTGGTGTATGACAAGTTAATTTTTGCAATTATACTTTTTCCAAGAATAAATGAAACTGCAGGTCATTACTATTCCATACCATTAAAGAGGCAGAAAACGTTCTTGATCATAAAGGCCTCAAACTCATTTTCTCGTTACTTTGACATATGAAAGTAACTTTTGAAGCTGCTTTTCCTCAATGTGACTTAATGAAATAAGCACCACCTCAGCTGAAATACGTAAACATCTTGATACATTAAGAATGACCGAACTAGAGAATATTGTTGTTATTACACAATGCTAAGCCATCACGTGTGTGGCAGGAAAGAAATGTTATATGGGCTTTGCTTACTCACAGCTGTTAGCTCTGCTGTATTAAACTACGTGTAAAAGTACTGAAGAGATATGGTTGCTCGGTTGTCACACAGACCGAAATCGACCCGTTCATTTATCTTCCTATGAGATGTTAAAAATGTTTTTAAAGAGAATTAAGCACGAGCAATGTCCATCACTGTCAAATTCTCCGTGCAATCAAATAGCATGAGAGCAGATACCATTATGAAACACGTAATGTCTGTTTTCTGTATCTGTGCTTATGCCATCTGAAGAAAGACTTATTAAGAACTCAAAAGTTGGGTGGTTCTTAGAATTTCAAAATATTTACTGTACATGGAGAACTCAGAACTTTCAAGAGCATTCTTTCTCATAAAATGCCTTTTCATTTTCTGTACAACTGATTTACTTTCCCATCACCAATACAAACTGTAACACTTGAGTGAGGAGAAGAAGAGATTCTACTTTCCAGATGAAGAATATATTTATTAAGACAAAAGAATGAGAGGAAAATGTTCCAAGTGTCATTACATCTGTTTGCAATAAATGTCAAGAACTTTTTGAAAATTGTCTACAGAGCTGACAAAAGATATCAGGTTGACAGCCAAAGAACTGGAAATCCTCAGTTCACCCACTGAACAAGTGAATACAGTGACCCCCAAGCCAAAAACCAAACCAACAGTTTTTCAGAATCTTCTCTGTCAACCCATCCAATTGTCAATATTATTAAGTGAGCCAAATCCATCCTTTGTTAGCACATCTTTTACTATATCTCCTAAATTAAGGGTGATTAGTTACTTCAGTTTTCTCTTCTGAGCATGAGAGAGCAGAGACCAGTAGACAGATAATGGAAGAAACTGTCCAATAAATTCTTTGACTGAGATTTTCAAATACATGGAACTAACCAGAAACAAAAATCAAACTGATTTCTTAGAACAGGCCGCGTGTAAATTAATACTGTACTCTTGTCCAAGTTCTAATGCTTTACTTCCAAACAAGAATCTTAACTATTCTGAAATTATTATTATTATTATTATTGTAAATGTTACAGTTTCATAATTAGCAGCGTCTCTCCCTCATTCTCCATTTGATCTTCTTGTGTGGCAGCTGTGGATCCCTGTACATGAGATTCTCTCTATTCCTATACAGGGTCTGCAACAACAATTTCACAGTGTTTTCATAAACACACAACGAGCCCCCGAACCCACGTGATATCAAAAAAGAATACTACAAACATTGGACATAGTATCCTAAGTAAGGGAAAAACAACTAAGATTTTATTGCTTCAAGGAGCTGTTTTTGTCAGGAAGATGAAATTAGAATTATGGAGAAAAAATTGTAAGGTTTGAATTGCATATCATTGCATTCAAGTCTTCCACAGAAACAAACCACTATCCAATTAATTCTGTGCAGCTACAAAATAGGAGGAGGTTGTCCGTAGGCAGACAGGGAACCAAACAGCTTTTAAAATCTCCAGCGCCACAATTTTAATCTCAATACATCCTATTTGCAAACAAATCATTGCTAAGGAGATAAAACTTTACTATTGTGAATAAAAGAATAGTATTAAAATATAATCAAAGTACTTACTAAAGAACATACATCTTGCCCTCGACTACCAATTACTTGCTGAAAATTTATATATGCAGCATTGAACTTCTTTTTCTAAATTTTTAGTTCAACAGTGTTTTAAAGTCATGCCTATTTACAGGACAAGGAATAATAAGCTTTCCTTTCCCACGGGTAGGAAAAAAATTAGAAAACAGGTACTCGGCTATTTTTAATCTAACAATCTTTATCAGAACTCCTATTACAATCAACTTGAGACATTGCAATTTTATTCAAAAAAAATAAAACCCAAGAAAATAGAAGGCTGCAGCAAATCCATTTACACACCAACCATGAACAGCTTAGCACCTGTATAACCCAACAACAGCAACAAAAGGCAACACGTGTTCCCTTCCTGCTCGGAAGGTAGTCTTTAGGAAACTGGCAAGAACCTGGAGCAGTCCTTGTGAGGTTACTCACACAAGGAAAGATATGGCAAAAATAACCTCGTCTCTGTGGGCAGCCCTTCATAAAGTTGTGAGAGTTAGCAGAGCTCTGTGCAGAGACATGGCACTACCTGTGCTCAATGGTTCGCAGAGCCAGGGCTTCACGCGTGGAGGACTAGGATCCCTCTAATAGCTCTCCCTCTTTCTCACTGTCAGCTTTCATCTGCATTCATTGTTTTCGATGTAAAACTGCTTTTGCATACCTCCCAATATACCTACATTTTATCACATTGTCCTGGTTTCAGCTGGGTCTCAGAGCAAGTCTCAGACTAAAACCAAAACACGAAGCTCTTCCGGCTGCTAAAAAGAAGAGCTAACTCTGTCCCAGCTGAAACCAGGACATACATGCATGACTAGAAATAAAAAAAAAAAAAAAAAAAAAAAAAGAAAGAGTATTATCCTAAGGAGAGATTGCTCGGGGGTTTTCCCCCCCCCCCCAAACCCTTTCCAACTCCCTTTCACCTTCAAACCAAAGGCGACAATTTTTGACAATTAATGAGAGAATTTAAAATAAAACACTGTTAAAGCTCTTATTCACAAAACAATATTCAAGCCACCGTAATGTAGTTCAATATATGATTAGATGTAAAATTAAAGTGTTTGTTAAAATATATGCTTTTTATCATGTAATATAAATACAAAAAACAGCAGATGCTCTTTAACTGGCAAATACAGATTTTTCATATCTGATAAACAATTTACTGTCACAGGCCCTTTGGTACTACGAAAGTATAAGTGCAGCTATTAACTATTTAATTCTTTAGCTGACACTGTGTTTTAGGAAAGGGATTTAAATAATTTACTTCTATGTTCTACTGTTTAAATTTTGCTGCTAGGAATTCGTGCAACGAAGTTGCAGAAAAAACACATGACGCTTGTTGATAGTGATATAAGACAGGATTATTATAAAACCCAATTATATCTTTTCATTCTCTTTTGCTTAATTAAAGCAAGAAGAATCACTATCTTTCTCGGCAGTAATCATGTGGAAGCTGTATAGCACAGATACAGTAATTAACTTAACCTTATCACTTAACTCTATTGGGTCATTCAAGTGAGGCACAGTATCAGAGCTCAGAATCAATCCTGGAACGCTAACATCTTCGAGCAGTTCAGAGATTGAACAACGCCATCCGTAAATGGACAGTCTCTGTATCTGCTTAGCTATGCTGGATAAATGTTCCCGCTCATAACTTTAATATGGCAGCTTAACCATTTAATCATTGTACATTAATACATTATCAATATCGTGAACATGTAAGTACAAAATTACTTGTCAAAGTAATCAGATATTACCGATTTTTGTGCATAAATACGGTACGTGTGGGATTTTGTCTCAATTATATATTTTCACAAAAAGAAAATATATCCTGGATATTAGGGGTTTTTTTAAGAGACTGAAATGAATGATCAGTTCAAAATGTAAATTTATTTTCCCTTTGTCTAAAGCAGATTTTTAAAATTAAAAGCAGTGTTCTGCATTTGCTTTGTTAAATTAACCAAATGTGCAAAGTTTAGTGCATTTTAGCTATACAGGGCATACTTGGGCATCTGGAGGATTTTCATAACTGAAGACTTGTGCAGTATCACAACAAATTAAGCATAATTAAACACTCTGTTCAGTGTCTATTGTTAATTGCAGCAGCTAATTTGATGCTTAGTTAGTGTTACGTTCCGAACTATTTCTGAGCACACAGGATTCTTCAGTTAAGACTGCTTGCTTAGAGCCCTAAACTTATTTTTTTTTCCATTCTCATTCGACAGATTTTAGCTCATTTACTACTATTGTTAAACGATCAGAAATTCCCTTGCCAAGGCAGTACTTTGAGGTCCTTCACTTTCACCAAGTCAGACACTAAATCATAGGGGACGATTATCAGCAAATGCTCTCCGACAGGCCCTAAGCCTGCTGAGGTAATGCAGCTGACAAACTTTGATGCGCCATGCCCGTGCACATTATGTTCACGTAGTGTGTACATCTGGGCACCCTTTATGGCGATGCAGCAAACAGCCAATCATTTATTCCACTCTAATTAGCACACATGTAAATCCTCACCAATCAAGCCACTCACAGGGTTACCGTTGTGGCAGCCATACAGCAAGCTGGCAGGACACGGGAAGAAAGTACAAGAAGCAACTATTGGGTTTGATTTGAACCTGCCGTCACGCCACGGCAGGTCCCCCCAGTCCTGACTGTAACCAGCTCTCCCCTTCACAACCCATCACCGAGCTACACGAGAAAAAGGTCATCGGGCAGACTGCCGACCGGCCAAGATGCTTTGATTCTTTACAGGCTTTGGGAGCACACCTGAAGCGACACGCGTCTCCGATAGCTTACAGCGCAATAGCTGTCGCCGGCAAAAGTCAGGCGTAGCTCTAAAGCACGCGGCACAGCATGGAGTACACGGTACCTTAAAGAAGCACTGTCCACCTCAATATTTTAGACCCTGTTATGTCGCCAGGAAACTATCTGCCAGGTGTCAGCATCCCTTTTCTTCCTCGCAAGCCCAGGTGCCTCTGTGGTAACTCTTTTATTTTGAAATAAATAGCAAACGCCTTCAAAAGGACAGATTCAGGCATTCAGAAAAACTACTGACACTGGTTTATGTTATGCAACTCCAAAGAATACTGCGTGCTTTGAAATACCTAACGTGGTTAGCTCCCATTTCCTAAAATTGAATCAAGACAGTATGTAACACCCTACAGTGCTATTCATTACTAAATTACAAAATGCTCTATTTCAAAACGGTTTTAGAATGCGCACGCTTATTGTCAAGGATACGACAGTTCGCTTAATAAAAGTAGTCCTCAAAACAGAGAGTATGTCCTTTTAGAACAAAGATCTACTTAAATCTTGTACCTTCATGCTTTCAGTTCTTAACTGCAAGGAAAAAAAGAAGTAAAACTGCATTTAGCAGTAGGATTTAGTTACACTGATTTACATTTTTATTCAACGGACTGGAAGGATGGAAAGACATTCACTAAATGAATTTTCAAACTTTTTATACTTATGTGTATTTGTACTCACCATTTATCTTCATCTGCATTTAAGTAAACATGTTTATAAATTCATTTGTTGTATTATACAAATTAATGGAGCAACTAGCTATGAGAATTTTGGCATCGGTTCATTTTTCAAGTAACTTTTCAATAAAATACCGCTAGAAATAATTATTCTTGTAAGATTACAGGGACAATCAGAACTGAGGGACAGAAAGTCAATCTGAGCTGTAGTGGGTCTCTCTCCAGATAAACTGGAGCAAAGACAGTAGGATGAGAAAAATCTGCTCAGGAATTAAGTTAGAGTCAGATTTTTAACAAAGTTTTATAAGGTAAAGAACAGCTAAATTGATATTATCTTCCCTACAGTAACACAAAACCACGACAATGATGTAGTAAATACTATATGCCTACCAAAGACCAAGCAAGTAGGAATATTTATCTTTTGAAACAGTCAGCCTTCATGAGAAAAAAGAAAGGGGGGGACAGGGAATGTCTTCCTCACGTTATAGATGCTTTCTATGTCGGTATTGCTTCCCCAGTTAGGGAACGTTTCTGTTTGCATGACTGCTAGATGCTGGTGGCTTTGCCAACCCGAGGTGGGGAAGGGTGGCCCAGGTGAGACGGCCGTGTTGCTGGGGCATGGCCAGACCCTGCACCTCCTGCACCCCGCCTGCCCATCCAGCGCTGTCCCGCAGGATTGCCAACACACAGAGGGCGGGAGGGTGACCCAGGCTGCACAAAACACAGCCCTCCTTTCCAAACCCCGAGGTGACATCGTGTTCTGGGGCCAAACAGCATCAAATACCAACCAAGCTCCTTCACGCCATTCCTGTTGGACACTCAGCACGCAGCCACAGAGGGCAGAGATGACTGTCAATACTCCCCATCCCCATAAGTGACCTTTTCAGGATTCTTACTTAAATATATGCCTCTCTCAGAAAGCTTCCAGGGGAAATAAAAAACCAACACAAGCGCAGGTTGTTGGTACCGCAAACCCAGCTGCAGAAGGTGACGATGGGCGAGGCTGCGCCTAATCTGCCCGTAACACCGGGGCAAGGCAACGGAAGAGTGAAATAAGGTCCTGTGGTGACCAACAGCTGAGTATTCCACTGCTCCCTGCAGCTAGGAACGTCGGCTGTCTCCTGTGCCAGCTACTGGATAAAGTCACGACGGAGCAGGGCCTGGGCCACCCAGCGCGTCCAACGGGAAGGCGGCACCTACGGCACATCCCTCCAAGCAAAGCACAAGGAGAAGGGCCACGGACAGACCACCTATACCAGCTCCTTGGCAATTCCATACAGATAAATGAAAAAAAAATAAGTAATGACCTTACACTCTTCTTTTCAGATGTGTTTATAGATTTTTTTTTTGATGCAAGAGCCTTTTTTTTTCCCTTTCTTCATTATCAAAGAATGCAAGAACATTGTCCACATACAATGCAAGAAAATTTTGAACAAACACTTACAAACTGCTCAAAACTCATTAAGTATCCCCTTTGATCTGTTAATAAAGCAAATAGAGCAATACATTAAGTAATCTGATCTAATATTAAAAAAATTTGTGCTTTTAATTCTCATATGGTTCTCCTTCTAGATAAACAAATGTTTATGTGCAGTTACATTTTTCTTGTTATGTGTAATTTAGCTGGAAAACTAAAATGTCTCAGTGGTTTTGTTACCAAATTTGAATGCAGCTGCTTTACCTCTTCCAGCTATATAGAAAACGTTTAAAAGTTATATGTCAGGAGTTTTTAACAAGTTTTAACTACAAGATCCACTTTTTTCACTTCATCACATACTGGTGGATGGTCTTCAGTTCCCTGAGAGCATAATAAGAAAAACAAAACAGTAGTTACATCATCATTGTCAGATTCCCCAAATTCAATAGTCACATGAAAAAGGCAGGAATGCCCCTATGCCATCTGCACGTCACTTCAACTGCTCCGCTGTCAGCAAGCTGGCCAGCCCACAACAACAGTTGGGTCAACGCGATTGCCCTGCAGCCTTTGAAAATCTGACTTTTTTTGTCACATATAAGTCAGAGAGCATTATTCTAGCAGCAGGCACGGCTCTAGCAGGGCCGCACACTCAAAACAGCACCCAGCCACCTTAAGGAAGTAGGGAACAGATATAAGAAACCATTCAGAACGGCAGACAATCCCGAGAACATAAAAAAATTTAAATGAAATACGACAGACCTCTGTTTTCTTTAGGGGAAAAAAAAAAAACCTTCTGTAAGGATTAATAAAAATTATGAAGGGAGCTGACGCAATCACTGTAGGTGGCTATCTGAGCTCATCTCAAATGCAAAGGCAAGGAAAGCTCACCATAAGCTATAAAAGGCAAAGGCAATCAGGCAAGAAGGGCAAATATGTAGGAACTCTAATTAACGAACAATAAATGCATAAAATAAACTGCCAAAAGATGAAATCAAAGCAGGTGCCTTTTTTTTTAATGAGACAATACACTGGTCCACAATTAAATTTTTGTTCACAATTTAATTATGACAATAAATAGCTTTTAAATTTTTTTTTCCTGTTTCCTATGGGAAATTGTAAAGCAGCTTGCTAAAGTAAAAATATATTTTTTTTTAATTCTTTTTCTCTTTAAACATGCTTCCATCAGTTTAATGGCATAGAAAACTGATGTGCTGTGTAAATTCTTGCCTGTTGAACTTACCTGAACTAACATGTACTACCAGCAGTCACAGCACTGCAACTGCAGTCCCCAAAGAAGAGATCTTATCTGCAGTCTACAGGGTCTGCCTGTTTAAATTAAAGGGAAATTCAGAGTTTTATGATGTCCAGTGAGTAATAAAATTTTGTGATGGTAATGGCATTTTGTATACTAAAATATACCTGTAACTTCCACTAGACATCATTTGCTATGCTTCCTGGAATACACAGTTGTATTTTAGTATTCTATAGAACAATTGGAGCCCATCTATCCAAAATATTTAAGGAGACAAATCCAAATATTATCTAAAATTTCTGTTAAGTAAAAGGATCTTAATGGCAATTTATGTTTTAAAATTCTGCAATAGAAAAATATTTACTTAAAACTATTGATTTTTTAAAAAAAGTTAGACTTTCTGTAAATTTGAGATGAAGCGTCTCCTACTGCATCAAATTGTTTCACCATACGTATAACTCGGGTTGTTTTACCTGACAAAATTAGAACCATGGCTTAGCCAAACCATTCACTGACACGAGACAGAAAATAAGGAAACACATTTGCTAACAGAGCAATGTGTACGGCAAAGGGCCCATGCAGGCCATCTGGTACAAAAGAAGAGTGATCATTCCAGAGAAGGTGAGTAAAGGACTCGGAGATGGCTTTACACAAAGCCATGTTGGCTGTTTATGAAGAACAGCACTTTTCTACTCATCACGCTCAGGACTTAATTCCAGGTAACATCCTCTCCCTAGATCACTGTGGCTGGAGCCAGTTCTTCCAGACTCGTGCTCACTGTTGGATAATGGCTGAAGAGAAGGTGAGTGGTTATCTTTGAGGATCTTAATGCAGCCTTTGCTTCCAAGCATGCAGATTCCAGTGAGTCACCAAAGGCCAGGCAGAACTCTCCTGTGCCATGGGTCTTTCCTCAGTGGCCCAATATGAGAATTACAAGGAATGACAGTCAAAGGCTTGACATGCTCCTGTACCTTGGACCACAGAGTCATCCCTCCCCCTGCCTTTTTTTTGTTTAATTAAAAAAAAAAAACCTGTCACCTCTATTATTCCTGTTTCAACCATTCATGTGATTTCATTGTCTGATATGACCATCTCCTTACATACAGTGCCTGTAGGCATTAATTTTATTTAATGTACTATATGCTTGACACTCCACATGGTGTTAATGAGTTGCCAGCTGCCTGTTGTGATACAAGAAGTAACCGCAAACCCAGTGTCGTCTTTACTCCTGCACTGGTTCGGTTTTCTATTGTGACACATAAATGTCAACTGGTATGATCAGAAGTAAACAGTCATGACAGACAGGAAAAAAGGAGCTGACAGTTGAAGGTGATGATATCCATTAGGCTTCTACAGCTGCCACCTCCTGGGGAGACTGCTGAAGGATTTGAAACGTGGTGCAGAGCTCCTGGCTAACATGGCTCTCTGACAAAGAATATGCTTACCTTCAAAATACCTGGCCTACCACCTAACCATCTGGCTTATTATCATTCAGATAAATCCGCTCATATGCAAAGAAAGGAGAAAGCCATGATGGAACATCAGAAGAGCATAAAAAGGGCAGAAACATTAGTCAATCAGCCCGATGATTCCCGAACAGTTGTTAAGGGAGCATGTCATTGCCTTGCTCACTTAACCATGGACATAAAAGAAAAGAGCTTCCCAAAAAGACAGAGTTTAAGATTTCAATTAAATTAAACTGAATCTTAAGATGTCCATCAAGAGTAGTTACAAAGATTATATCCAAGTCAATCTTTATTCACGTTTCATTCTTTGTGATAGTAGATTAAACAGTTCATTTTGTTGAAGAGAGAACTTTTACTTGATAAATGCCGAAGTGAGAAAAATCACTTTGGTTAAATACCAAGCCAGTTTTCTTACCACAACTGGCTCCACTGGACTTTAAGTTGTGCAAACGAACCAAAGCCTGTACTTGACGTGTGAGAGGATGATTGAGGAAATTCGAGACCTCCCAGTGAGTGCAAACCCCCAGCAGACACCAGTGCCTTTGCTCCCTCTCTCTCCCCCACACCTCCCCAACACATTCACAGGGACATCAGGGCAGAAGGCAATCCTCACATAGCACATGTACCTCCAGGCTGCTGCAATTTATGCCAGGGCTAACATATCTCAACTCAGAAAATTAGAGTTGTAACTGCTTCCATGATCTCCTCCTTCCATCCCCCACATCAAGAGCAATATTTTTCCTTACAAGAAGCTCAGTTAATTGCCTTTATTATACACAATATTCATTCCTTAGATCTCCATCACCAATAGAGCTATTATAAATTATTTCAGCTGTACTCTTCATGCTTTTATCCCAGTATTGATTTTATTTTTTAATGTAAACTTTTAAATTATAGTGCCAGAGAAACAACTACTTATATAGCTACAAGGGCTAAATTAGCAAGACCTGAGAGAAAAATACAGATAGGTGCTGAAGATATTTGATATGAAACATTAAAAGCTAATATTATTTTATATAATACTGAAATGTAAGAAAATGCAAATGTAAAGGTAGTTCCACTTTCCAGTATACAGCAATAATAAAGTATTAGATTCAAGCTTCATAATTGACTTAATCAGATAGAGTTTTCTTTAATTCCCTAATTCCTTTCCTTCAGCCATCTAAGCTTTACTCAGCTTGAAGAATACAGTTATGAAAAACACCAGCAGATACTACCAGAAACATCTCCCTATGCTTGTGTGACAGTAAAGCCTAGAGTATTTTACAGCACATCCAGTGTTCGGCCATTGTAGTATTTTAGATGTAGAGGTGCACATCCCCACATTTGCCAAGGAAATGTTTTTCCATGCCTCTGACACAGAGACTTACGGAGTACCTCTTTCAAACTGCTAAACGAAACACAGAATTTAAAGGTGTGCTTAGTCTAGTCTCTGTAAATGCACGCACATATAAACACCGTATGCAGAATCTCAGCATTTGCAATTAGTTGAAAGCAATTTCAGTAAAAAATAAACCTTTTATACCATGGAATTAGAGCAATAGGTTAAATTGTAATTTTTGTCAACGAGCCCATTTTTACTCTATCGATTTGCACAAGGTGATGTGATGCACTGATTTGAATCTTATATACCGAAAGGAGATTGCATTAATCGAAAAATAATTGCATTCCTCCCACTTTATAACAGATTCCTTCACACTATCAAAGTTTTAATCTCTGATGAGTTTTGCAAAACTCACAAACCTAAATATCACTGATTTATACCTTAATTCAGACATGTCAAATACTTCGACATGAGGAATTCCAAAATAGCAGGCTAGGCAGAACGCAGCGCAAACATGAAACAAAAGTAAAAATGTTAGCATTTTCTTTCCATATATTGTAGCACATTAGTTGTTGGTTTTGGTAATGTAGCTTATTAGTTTTGCATAATTTAAGTTTTAATTCATCGTTTAATTTTTAATTAAGTAGTCTCTTTCAAGATGAGATCTCTGCTCAGATTTTAGTTAGATGCTAAACATGCTAGGCATAAAAGCAATGGCAAGAATGTAATATTTAGTTCATATGATTTCTCTGTGATTTCAGACATGAAAGTAACCAGTTTTTCAGAGTATAAAATAACAGCAATTGTAAAGTGTCATATAAATTTTAAATAATTAAAGCCCTCTGAAAAACTAGTGGGGCAATTATACAGAGAAGAAGAGCCATATACTTCGTATAGATTTTGCTATAAGTTTTTTGTTTTGATTGTTTGGTTTTGTTTGAGGGTGGGATTTAATTTTTTTATTAGGCTCCCCATCTCCCCCAAATTCTGCAATTTTGCTACAGCAAGAACACTGCATTTTACAGGGCTAACTCCCTACAGAACACGACAAACTACGCAATTCAGAATACAGGGAAACAGGCTAAGCCTTGACAAAGGGTTACATTTATTTTTTGTGTAAGAAGAGGAAAATTAAGAACAAAAACTATTTTAAATGGCAACAAAATAAAATTTGGTAGCAATTCTAATTATATCTGAAATTACCCTGAAAGTTTATCTGTGGTATTAAAAAAAAAATTAAGAAAAGTCTTGTTTATTGTAGACTACCTGTGACTTATTGAAAAATTCACTTAATTACGACATTACGAACCCCACAGACATGAAATTTTTAAGTGTTATTGGTTTGATTTTCTTAATATTTATTAAAGTAAGGCAAAAAAAATATCTTAAGAAAAAAAAAAATCTTTAAGAACACATCTGTCAATTCAACTGAATATTGTGAGTGCTCTCCAGAATTGCTCAGGCCCACAACAGCCTCCCTTCCAGGTGAAAGAAGGTCAGCATCAACATACCTAAGACATCTAACAGCAAAACCCAAAACTGACCTATTGCATATGCTTTTTGCACACATAAACATAAATACATAAATACCCAGTACAACTCCAAGCATCGTTTTCTTTGCAAATGTCTTCAAGGTTCTGAAAAAAACAATATTGGTTTACATACAGATTTTTATACCTGAACTAAATCAGTTACCACTAAGACCGCTACATTTAACTCCAAGAAGTAAGTAACATCTGTAGCATCTAGAAAGCATCCCTAGACAGAAAAGTACCATCCCACTGAGCAAAATACATAAAAAATACATGTACACACTCATACACCTTTCCAACATGAAAGGGGAGCTGCTAGCTATTCCAGTTTCAGGAGATTCTTTGGCTTCATTGTTGAGGGAAGGTTAAGTAACCCCCACATTTGAAGTCTCTAAATCTCGGAACTTATTTTACAACCGCATGTTTACGAGCAGGATGAACTGCAGTCAAATTCAGCCTCAGAAAAGAAGAATCCCTTGTAGGATCCACCATTTAAGCTCCAGTTGGCCCACTTCCCCATAAGAAGTTAACTTTTGAGAGTGTCCCTTCTAGGAGGGCAAGATCTCCCGGCAGCATTCATTGCTGCCAGGCTCCTGTTTCAGTGGCACATCGAAGCGGAAGCCTTGAAGGCTGCCAACTCAGAAAAATTTCCTCGAGAAAGCTGCCGTGAAGTCCCAGAAAATTTGCCAGGTAAGAAGGCAGGAAGCAAGTCAGAAGTTTTCACTTCCTTAGAATGTTTCAATTTGGGTAAATCCACATTCTTTAAAGAAAACATTGATAAAATATTTTTTAACAGCTTGCTTGTCGTTCAGCTTGATTTCTGGAGGAAATAAGGAGTAATAAAATCTTGCTTGGAGATCTCAGTCTGGAAGTTGGCCTCCCTTAGGGCTGGAGCTGCTCTATGTGAACTGGGCAGTAGTCTCTTCTTTTAAATCTGACTACAAGGATCAGTTTCTCAATCTGAAAAAAAGCAGAGTCCAGTGGCTGACCCTGAGGTGCAACAATAAAGGTCTGTCAGGGGAGATACACATAGAGATGGGCTACACACAGCTTAACAGCAGAGTACAGTGTGTGTTCGCTCCTGTTCAGCAGGAAGCAGGAGGAGGAAGCCCTGTTTTTACATACAGACCTGTTGTTCGACTACAGATAAACATGCACGGAGCAGCAAGCAACTAGTGAAATAATGAAGTTTAGATTAATCACACTGGTGGTTCTGCTCTTCCGGGAGTTTTTTGTTGGTTTGGGTTTTGGTTTGGGGTTTTTTTGGTTTTGTGAGGGGTTTTTGTTTGTTTTGTTTTTTTCACTTGGTTGTGCTGTGGGTTTTTTTCGCCAAACAAATGGCTAAACTACAATGACTATGGTCAGCCAAAAAAAACTAACTGCTTTCTGGGAACATTAGTTGTCTCAGTTTGGCTAGTATCCTATTTAAAGCAAGTATTTCAAATAAATTGAGAAGGGCTAATGAAGCTGTCTATATTATTTTAAAAGATGTTTTTGCATGAGGGTTGAGATAAAGCCTGTGGCAATCCTAATGGAAACCCCAACACCCAGCTTTAAAGCAAGCAGTTGAAAATATCTAGTAGGAGCAATGGAAGACTTAGGTTGAGACCTAGTGGTATCACTTCACTTACATTCTGTTTAAACTTTCTGACAGGAAGATCTAGATCAGCATTCACTACAGGAAATGGTCACTTATCAAGGGAGTTACAACAGCTGTCTTTTCTAGGGACAAAAGTATGAATTGTAGCATCAACAAACTCTCCAGTGGTTCCCCATCATCAGCATACTAGCACCGCAAAAACAAATAAACTTACTCAGCAGTTCGACACAGAATATAAAAGGTTTTATCTCCTTAAAGTACAGCAACATAGCACGTCTACACATTCAAAATCTGAATAATTGGGTCACTTGGCCTGTGTGAGTAACCTATTTTGCTGTCATATAATATAAACAAACAATTATTTTTAATAATCATTCATGATGCTTGACTTACTCATCAGATAACAGCAGTTTATTCCAGCAATATAAAAGAGCCATGACAAAAATTTATCACCTAGCTTTCAGCAGTATACAAAATATTGGAGAGAACGAAGATAAAAGAGAGAGATTTCCAAATTCACACACACCTTCCTGATTGGGGAAGGACTTTTTACAAGGGCATGTAGTGATAGGACAAGGGGCAATGGCTTTAAACTGAAAGAGGGCAGATTTAGATTAAAGAAGAAATTTTTCACTCAGAGGATGGTGAGGCACTGCAACAGGTTGCCCAGAGAAGTTGTAGATGCCCCATCCCTGGAAGTGTTCAAGGCCAGGTTGGATGAGGCATTGGGCAACCTGGTGTAGTGGAGGGTGTCCCTGCCCATGGCAGGGGGGTTGGAACTAGATGATCTTTGAGGTCCCTTCCAACCCTAACCATTCTGTGATACTGAAGGCCAGGCAGGAAAGGACTGAAATAACTCCTGTTTCCCCACCCACAGACACCAGCAGCAGCAGGTTCTGTCACTAGAAGATGCATCAGAGGGCTATAAGGCATCACCGCAGATCAGTATTCGGGTGGTGGTGATAAGGAGCCACTAAGACAATAGAGGTGATACACTTGTGGTAGAAACTGTTATCTTCCATTTCTCATTACTGAACATTCATTTTCAGCCAAGTTTATGGTAATTTTGAGTAAGAGCACTGCTGGTTCCTCAGTCTGTATTAGTCTGCCTATGTCAAATACGTAACTGTAACACAAATGCCATGTTTAAACCTGGCACTCTGGTTTGCCTGAATGTGCTGATAACCCAGAAAACATGATAAAGATGTAAGAGCTGGCAAATCAAGCCCAAAAGAAAACCATAATTCTACAAACAGTGGTGTTAGCAAATTCTGTCTTCCCATGATTTTATGTCTCATGAGTTATTCAATCCCCAGCTGAAGCTTCCATTGCACGGAGCATTCCCTCTGCTGTGAGGGCTGGCAAACACGACCAACACACACATGCACACACTGGAGCCTTTCTTTCCATCAGGGCACTTATCAGGTCTTTTTTTTTTTTTTTACCTCCCCAGACACCTATCTCCACAAAACTTTCAGGAACAGAGGCCGTAACCTGAACTACTATAATAAGGTGTAAATCACGCCTCAAAGACAGATCGATCAAAGTAGGGGAAGGTAGTAGGCTGTTCATCTCTCAAGGATTTAAGACATTACCTTCAAATGAAAAAAATAAGCATTTTAAAATTTTGTCTTCCTTTCACCTAAGGCCCCAGCAAACAGTATAAATTTTGAGCAGCCATATCTATTTTTCAGTGGCTAAACCGGCAAATGTTTCTGAGCATTACCATATTTCACAAACCGTGAAGGGTTTTCTGTTGTAGTTTTGGGTCCAGTGAGATTCAGAAAGTACAAAAGGGCACATAAGATGCTGTACATTTTATACCCAGTAAACTCTGATCTGCGATTGATTTATACAGTGTGCTAAGTCTTTATTTCTTTTCCTTTAGCTTGGCAACATAATTTCACTTTGATGGTCAGCCTTTCAATTAATCAAAGTGGACACAGCATTTGCAGCTTCTTTTGAAGTCAGAAAGAATTGTGTGCTCAGGACCTCTTAAAATGAGACCACTTATTTAGGTACTTAAAGATGGCTGTCAACACCTAACTCCAGTCTGCTAAGTTTGAAATTGCTGACTTCAGTAATTTGCCCAAGTAAAGTGAACCTGGGGCACAGAGAGACTACACAAAATCTTACCTCTCATGACCAAAAAGTCCTTGGCTCTTAGTTATACGTGCAGACGAATCTCTCACGACTGGTTTGCCAGTATTCAAGCACATTCAAGTACGTAGCAGCAGACCATTTCTAATACGCTGCTTCGGTCAGAACTGTTTTCTAGCGGGATCTTATGTCCAACTGCAATTACGCGATAATGGAATCCAGACATGGATTTACAGAAATCAGAAGAACGCAGCAAACATATAAGGCTTTTCTCTGTGTCTGACTGCTCAAGACGAGTCGCATCCAGGTCTGCCGAACACTGGCTGAGCCGTGCCTAATTTCAACACCCCAGTGCAGGAAGCAGTGGCTGACCCCGCAGCCCAGCACACAAGCAAGCGGCACTCCTCCTGTAACAAGCGTTACGCAGAACCCCTCTCCCAAACCAAGAAGTGCTCAAGCATTAACAAAGACCAGAATAAAAGAACTAGCGACTGGGTGGAGATGATACGTTTTCCAGTACAACGTCTTTTTCCCTTCAGCTACGCGTCAAACAGCCTGTCTGTACTGACACGCAAGAGTAGCCGGCGCAGGTGACGGGAGATGACGTGCTACATGAAGGAAGCCACAGAAGTTCACATCAGGGCCCGCGGCGGGCTGGTACCCTGGTCATTAGGCCATAGCGAAGCCCAAAGTATGAGATTACAGCTGTGGCCGCTATCTGCCCTTGTTAAATCAGAGCTAGCAAAAGCGTGCCTGAACAAATGCTTTGCTTTGCTCTACAGACCTTTTACGAGACATACAGGAACTACAAAGGTCCAGGAAGGAGTTATAGTTCCAGGAACATTGAAACAGATTTTACTTTGCAACTTGTAAGACATCACAGAAACACTGTAGGCACTTTTCCCTTCTGTTTAGAAAATGCATCTTGCTACTTCCCTTGTAACACATAATACATTACATCAGAGCATACCGGGTAAAATACTTGCTTCGTAAAGTTTTTAGTGTGTACTGGTTTCAAATACTCTTTTCTCCATTAGAGATGAATGGAGCGCAATATAAACTGAATATTTAGTTACCTGCATGCACACATTGCCCATCCATCTAATGCTAGTCTACCTTTCCTTCAGCAAAGTATTTTGCACCTATTATCACACAACCCTTCACCACAATATTTTTGAATAGCGCTACCAAATCCATTGGTAGACCAGATTCTTGGGCCTATCTTTAACACAGACAATACAAAATAAAAATCCCTCAGTGATTTTCAAAATGGGGGGGAAGGAAGGAACCAACTCAGGAAATACAGAAATGGCAGCACCCACCCACCCACTTCAGAATAAAATCTGGATGATGCAGTGCTTCAACTATCACAGGTAGAGATACTATCAAAAGCTTTCATACCTGATGTATGCCTGCACCTGTAAAATATAATACTGTTACATTCAGATATTTTCAAAATCTGCTGATATCTAGTTTTCCCTCTAGACTTCGTATTTTGAGTTTTGGGTTTGTGCGGTTTTTTTTAAAAAAAAGGTTTGGATCACATGAGTAAGAACACAGGATATGCTAAAACATTACATCTCATGCATATTGAATTCTGCTCAAAATACTCAGTTCATCTCTCTCTCAAGTCTCAACTTTACTTCACTCAAACATACAGTAAGTCTTCACGACAAACTGGGATTTACAGGTTACTAATGGTTGACAGCTGAGATTCCAAAAACTTTATAATTATACTACTCACTGCACTAGCAAACAGACAAAACATAAAATAAGAACCTCTAAGAGAAGTGATCCATTAACTACAACATTTAAAAGAAAGAGGTATCAACTAGTCCATGTCCTAAATTCTTACAATGAAGAAATTGCAATTTTAAAAACAAGTTATTTAAATGCAGCCAGTAGTAAACTGAAGAATATGCTTAACGTAACATAACAGCCTACAATAGCAGCTAATCTACCACTCAGAAGTTTATCAGGGCAAAGAGATGCCAACGTTTAGTATATCATCCTGGGAAAGAAACAAAATGCTTTTTGCCATCCCAAATTTGCTCAGAAAAACCTGTATGCCACCTCAGAAAAACACTCCCATGCCAAAATAATCTGCAAATCCTCATCACAAAACCTTAACGTTAAAAAATACATAGTTATAAAGAAGAAAAATGCTTTGAAGACAGCAGAACTTGTAAAAATATTGCAAACAAGCGTGTCCCTTAACTGCATTCCATATACTTTCCTGTGAAAAGGCAATCTTAACTGATTCAACGTCCTTAACTATGTTGCATGCAGCCTAAGTAGTGGTGTCTAGACTGAGTAGCAGAGCTGTATTGTGGTGTATCTTAGAGTCCTTTACTGCTCACATACACAGATTAAGAAGATGGCCAAAACATTATTACACCTCCCAGTCTTCACATATGACTTTCTTTCCTACAAAAGGAGGTGCAAAGGGGAATCAGAAATCTCTGAACCTTAGTATGGAATCAAAAGCAAAGGCTGACCGAGATTACAAAGTGTTTCTCAACTCACAAAATTAAACGTAGCCTGTGGTAGACTATTCTACTCCCTTCCTATAATTTGCTGCCCTTATTTGTTGTGTTTTACTAGATGCTCTGGAAGCACCTCAAAGAGCAGAAACAATATCATACAAAAACATGAGTTAGCCAATAACACAGCATAAAAGCACAAGACCTGCTCTGATCAAACACAGCTCACCTTCCCTTCTTGCTGCAGTCAGGGAGAACATCCTGCTCAGCACTTCTCACTACTAGGCCAACAGAAAGAAAAGGTCAAGCAGCTGTAGCAAATGCAAGGCAGCCAAAATTAAGGGTATCCTTAAACACATTAATGTGGAACAGGTGAGCAGGTGAGTGCTGCCATGGACATTGATACAGTTACTTAGATGCAAACAACCTGTGGAAATATTTGCATAACCTATTCAGTTCTGTGGACTGGGTCATGATTTGTGTCATATGTGACCGAATAACTCCCAAATAGAGATTTATAAACAAACTGCTCACTAGAAATCACCTACTCAAGTCTGAGAGGTACATTTAACTAGGAACAGACCAGTGTTTCCTTTCACCAAGCATCTGTGCCTCCAGCTTCGACATTTGTGGAGTCTATCGAAATTCCTGAACATGCGTAACTGTGGTGAATCAATGTGGCTATGACACGGGGAAATAAACTATTTACACAAACAGTTCTATGTGCACAACTAACCACTCAGTTTGCCATTACTTGGATGTCTCGAGTATAGTAAATGCACTGCTATCATTGTTTAATCTCTGCTTTTAAACAAAACAAAACAAACTGAGGGGTAATATTAAAAACTGTATTAAAAATAGGAAATCCAAAGGTACTTTTTCACAAAGATACTTTTTCATGCACAAGCCGAGGCACACTACTTATATACACATGCAGATTATATGAAGACATATTTTACATCACATGAAAATTAACTTGTGTTTTAAAGAGTAAAAGATTAAAAGAACCATTTACAGCCCACTTTGTTGATACATGAGATGTTTTCTTTGGTTTTCAAATTTGCTGCCAACGACCTGGTCTTTTTAACAATATTTACTATTTCCAACCTATTTCACTGTTTGCTATGCCTTTCAACCACCTCCCTACTCCCAGTGAAGGCATCTCCTTGGCAGCGTACTGCTTGCCTTCAGGGGGCTGACCCCCGGCTTTGGAAGGCTGAGATGACACAGCATGTGATGGGTGTCCTGCAGGAACTCTCTGTGCCTGTTGATTTTTACTTCTCTTGTGTTCCCTTCTGCGGTCTCTCCTGTTAATACCTTTCCCCTGCTCCAAAAGCAGCAATCCTCTTTTCCTCTCAATTCTCCTAATAAGCCTAAACAATTAAACTCCAAGGTAACCAATCTCTACTTGTGTCAAGCCTCAGGATTGCAAATTCTACTTCAGACCTGAGGAAGAGTGAGAAGTGCCCAAAGCTTATGTGTCTTTTCCAACTGTATCAGCCGATTATAAGGTATTATCTCCCCTTACAAACATAGCCTTTGAGATTTCTACACCATATTGCTCATCTAAAAATTGTAGTCCAGTTTCTTCTCTGCTCCACAGCAGCCACGCATCAAGAAGTGCTGAGAGAAGCTCCATTGCAAAGACCTATCTAATTTTTTCAGTTAAACATTCCGAGGTATGCAACAAAGTGGTGGAAAAGAGGAAGAAACTAAACAGAATTAAATTTTATCTTACAAACCACAGCCCTCTGTATAAAGAAAATTGCATGTCGGGAGTAAAAAGAGTTAGGATGGAAGTTCCCCTTGTATCAATACTCGCAGGCAATCACTCAACTTTTTATGGAGAACAATGACCTTTTTTGATACAATGGTGACCTAGCTTAGAAGTGTAAATGGAAAAAAGTATGGGGAAAAAAAGACTTTTTATTATTCCTTGCAATCAAAATGTAAAAATTTAAATGATCTAAAAAAGCACCTCTTTATTAAAGAGTTGATGAAAGTGTGGGTCAGTCCTATTATCCTTTTAAATTAATAAAAAATTCCTGATCTTTTAAAATTCAGAAGAATAATGTATATTTAAAATATTCTGTAATTACTACAAAAGTATTAATTAACAGTTCATGGATGCATAAGTAGTGAGATGAAGGAATAAGCCATCTACTCACTATAAATATAAGCTTAAAAAATCATTTTCTAGCATTTTTGTAGCTGTATGATGTTAGGCAGGTCATAACACTAGTACTTTCCTCTGAAAACCTAATAATTATTAACCTTTTTAATTTTTAAGCTGAATATTGACTTTGCAATAAATTGGAGTAAGTTCAATCCTACAGTCATTTCCAAACATGAAAGAGTTTCTCTTCCAGCCACACTGACCATTAGTACTAATTCACAGATATTTTCTTAGGCTTGACTCGAAGAGAAGTCTGAATTATCCTAACTGCAAACGATTTTAAGTAACAGCACAATAATTCATATATAAACCACAGAATTACAGATTCATAAAATCACTATTTTCTCTATCAAACTATAAAAGGATATTAAAAGTTATTCCAAATTGCATGGAAAAACATTAAAATATACAACGCAATCTTCCTTCCATAGTAAGACCCACAAGTAGAGAGGAAAAGCATGAGATACAATTCTGTTAAATTCAGCCTTTTAGAAAATGTGATGGGTTTGCTTATATATTTTAAGACTGCTTTTGTTAAATGTTTGGGTTTTGTTACATTTAAAAAAAAAAAAGCTTTCTAGTTAGATTTGACCACTACTAGTTTTGTATGCCATCCTTCGACTCCCAGAAATGTCCTTTTTCTCACTATAGGAGTCTGAATCACAGTGTAGTGAAGAAATTCCCCATTCCTTGAGCACAAGGGAGGCTGGCTG
Organism: Tauraco erythrolophus; assembly: GCF_009769465.1. NCBI lineage: Eukaryota > Metazoa > Chordata > Aves > Musophagiformes > Musophagidae > Tauraco > Tauraco erythrolophus. The sequence goes on from NC_141467.1 coordinate 39,667,153, forward strand.
ATCAGGCAGGGATTTGTTGCTCCTCCAGCCCATTCCCTCCTATCTCCTTTGCAATACTGAACCAACACAAATGGTTAGGCTGCATCAGCACCACAGGAAGGACTGTGTTTTCAGATCCTGGGAAGCCAGAGGGAGGAAAAAAGAAAGAGGTGGGGAGAGAGATGTGTTTCCAGCATAGTATATGCTGGAGAAACTGGTCAACAGACTGGGGAGTGGGTGGAAGGTCCAGTGGTCCATGAGAAAAACACTCATGGCACGTGGGCTGTGGGGACCTGGGCTAGAAGGGAAGAATTTGCATTTGTGAGGTGGGAAACTAGCTAGGCAGCTAGTGGAGTAAGAGGTGCTCTCCCATAAGCTGGAGCATAAGTTGAGCATGGGGGCTGAAAAGGCCGGAGGCAACATTGTTGGAATTTGCAGCATCAGGATTTCGCGGGGACAAGAGTGTGGACCGATACATTCACCCACTGGTTGGTGAATGAGCTAGAGAAAAGCTGTTAAGGGACATGCGTGCACGTATAGGTATAGGAAGCAAAATACACCAGAAAGAGGGATATTAATATAATAATAATATAGGAATCTTTCTAAAAATTACAGCTCAAAACTCCTCTATTTCATAGCAACTTCTCCACGGACACAGAGATGTCTCAACGGTGCAGAATGCTCCTTCCAACACCTCTTTAGCAATAGAGAAAAATAGGATTAACCACGCAGACAGTCACAGCCTTTTTGTGTAATCGCGCTCCAGCGCAGCATCCGCATCATTACCAAAATCTGGGCACTAATTCACATCCTCAGTGGTGTATCAGGCTGGCTTTTACTGTGCTGGGAAACTAATGCCTCCACAGTTCCATACATAGGAAATCAGCAGTATCAGATAATATATTTATGAGGTTGATATTAACTTCCAACTTCAGAAACAATATTGGATTATTTCCTATGGTTTTTATATGTATGTATAAAGATAGAAACGTCCTCCAAGCAAACCCTGAAGCACTGTCAAGAAAATTGTTTCAGGATATCCCTTTTATGTGGACAGCAAACACTGCATGGTCCAAAAGATCATTTGTTGCACATAGTGTCACACGTCTGTTTAACTAACTGATGGGATAGTTGTTTGATATTCTCTGGTATGATCAAAGGAAAAAATAAAGGATAAAAGGGGGAGAAAAAAAGAAGAAAACAAAGAACCCCAAACAAACCTAAATAACTTCATCTATTTCCTTCCTCCGAATTTTTCTAATTATAAGGATAAAATCCTGCTATGGATACTCATCACAAGCATAAAAATAAACCATTGCATAGATTTAGTATATTTGCTGGATGACAGTTTAAGTTTTAATAAACTGTCAGGACTCAGGCATCTAGGGGATCACTTTCATCAGGAAATAACCCAAAACAGAAAAGAGTACTCTAATTAAATTAAGATCTGCAATGGAGGCTTTGCTGAAGAAGCAACAACCTGCTGGAGTCCCTCCACCCACCAAGCTCCCAAATGTTATCTGAAAACCTTGCTGGTCTCTAAGTGACCAACCTCGCATTCTGATTACATGCCATCCAATTTCTACTACTCTGGACCTCAATATAATGCAATTCTCGTGGCATTCCAACCCTCCAATATACCAACAACGTCTCCCAGTGCTATGCCATCAGCAGGTTTTCGTAACTACAATTTCAGTTTGTGTGTGTGCAGCAAGGTCAATAATGAAAATATTTAATAAGATCTATCCTAGTATAACCTTCAGAGTAATCCCCTGCTAGACCTCTCATTACTTTTTTTAATACTCTTTGCCAAATCTGAGAGCCTGATTTTTATCAGTTCCCTCTAGAACCGTACACTTCTTGTTCACTAAAAAGAGACAACTCTTCCTGCTGATCAATTTTTTTCCCTAGTTTTTAGGCTGTCTGTTCACACCTAACCTTCTTTTTAAGGTGGTTACTCATCCTCTGAGGTCTACAGCTCTTTCCTTCTAAGGTTTTTAATCTCATGAGCCAGATGCTTAGGCTGTGCTCTGCAGGCCCTTGTTAACCTTCAAAAAGAACACACACTTCTTCGCATGAAGATTTACTTTCCACAGCAGTCATTGGCAAGAAGCCAAACAAAAAAGATCTAGAAAAATTCTTACAGTCATAACAGCTCTAAAATACTTTTAAGAATATTGTTAATCTTGGGAAAACATGATATCCTGTTTTTTCAAAAAGAAAAAAAAACGGAACTCTGTGCATAATAAAACCATCTCACAGGAAAATGAATGTATCCTACCATCAACAGATCCAATTCTTCGAATTCAAAAATAATAAAAATGCAGATGTGTACTTGGCTTCTGGCTCAATTTAAATCTGAAATTATACCGTTTTGGGAGAATTGTCTGATACACTAAAGTTCCAATCACACCAAACAAACTGTCAATGAATGATGAACTGGCTGCACAGAGCCAGACAGTCAATGAACGATGCAGGTGGCCGCGTAATGCCAATATACGATGTCCAACTTTCTGTTAGCTCTAGCAGATTCCATCTGCTTCCCCTATAAGAATCTGTGGTTATTTTTAAGTAGTATTTTTAACCAGCTGCGGAGTTAGATTTTTAAAAAATTCATTACACAACTTAGATGGATTCCAATAGAGAGAAAGTCAGAGGCTCTTATAAGAAAAGGTCTCAATAACTACGAAAAACCCTCTCTCTGGCATTGCACTGGTGCTGAAAGAGCACTCTGCTGACTCTAGATGTTACCTGCTTTGCCAGTGCATTAGAGTTTTGGAAGCTCTATCTTGGCTGCTTGCTGAACCAAACACAATGTGATCTTGCACTAGCTATCTTACCTACTCGACTCTTTTAAAAAAGATAAACAAAAAGGTAAACAGGCAGCATGTTCTTTGCAGTATTTTATTATTATTATTATATTAATGACTTAGTTTAGAAATTTGAAGCAGCTGTTTTCAAACAAGGTCCTCACAAGTCCATAGAAAAAATACACAGAACTACAACATACCTAAGGTTTTTCCAGCTTGTGCTTAAACTTGTGAAGACTAAAGCATAGAAGCGCATTGTGCTTTTTGGTAAAACAGTATTAAATAACTACAAAGACCAGGAAAAAAACAAACAAACAAATAAATAAAATGTAGGCATGTGTTTAATAAATTCAAGCAGTCTAAAATGACTTTACATACTTCTTTAAACTGTGGCAGATTCTGCCTTGACTTAAAAAAATCAAAATAAAGTTGTAAACCATATAGAATAAAGGATCTCAGAAAAGATTTTAGCAATAACCACCATAGCCGAATGATTTCCCCTACCCAAATATCAAAGGAAAATAGCTGTCAAAAGTGTAAATTAAATCACTTTTAAATTGAACACAAAATTATTTCCTATTTTCCACAGGTTATGATTTGGAGTGATCTTAAACCTCTGGAAAAGAATTTCCCAATTTTCAAAAATTCTGAAGCCCAATTACAAGTAATTATAGCTTTTCATTTTCAACATGATGAAATAATTTGATTCTTTTTACAAGAGGTCTGGTTTAGCTCAAAATAGACAAGCGCTTCTGCAATGAGTTAGTACACAAAGACAATAAAGATCATTCTCAAAAGAAAATCAGGGATACATGTTGGCTATAAATCATAAATGGGGCATTCAGGCAAAAATAGTTTGTGTGTTCTACAAATGCCACTTATTTCCATTGCACATGAGTGAGATAAAGTAAACAGACCACTGACAGTTTTGGCTTTCAAATATAAAACGGTTAAGATTTGAAAAAGAAAAAGAGAACGTATGGCATAATCACTATGGTTAGATCTAGTTTTGAAGTATAATTTGAAGAAATAGAGTGCATTAATACAAGCTTTTCTATATTCTCATTACAGAAGAAAAGCAAACTAGGACCACATAGCATTGAATTAAAACTAAATATTATTTTAAGTATCTTGTTCCCAGGTCCACTTGCTTCCTCTCCCTCCAAGAATTACCATTTTTCCTTATTCTCTGGGAAAAGAAACTATGTTCACTAAATTAGAGATTCCATTATAGTAAAGCTCGTAAAACCTTTCAGACAAAATCTAAAGCTCAACCAGCTCCAAGTCCGTGCAGCACAGTTCATTACCATAAGGTTCAACGCACTTGCAAAAGGCCTGTTTTAAGAGAAAAAAACTCCTAAAATAACCAAGACATTTGAATAGAGTGATACCCACACTAACTTGTATTGGAAGCTAGATTTTGGGAACATGCAAGACCACCTAGTAAATACTAAGTGCTGTAGTAAATCTCTAAACCTCTAGTTTTTAAGGACAGAGGTTTGCATGACACCTCTAAGTTATAATCAAACTTGATTTAACACATATATCCAGTAGCAAGAGGAAAAGTTTAAAGGTACTGAAACAAGTATCATTTAAATGCATTTATCAAAGAGAAGCAAACTTTAGCCTTCTAAGCAGAGAAGTATAGACTAATTTGGAGGCAGAAAAATCTTAACACAACAGTTCTTAAACTCCAAGATCAGCGAAGCAAGCTTGCCAGCTAGGCTCTGATTTCCAGCGTTCCTGCCTTCCCCTGGTTTGTATAAGATCAGCTGTTTACACTGTTACCCTTCAAAAACACGGAACTTTACATGGCTGCAAGATACAGGGCACATTATTGTCACAACATAAGCAGAAACTTATATAAAAAATACTAACAATTATAATATTAAAAAATAATAATAATAAAGCCCTACGGCATTTTTGTAACATTAAAAGTGGCAACAGTATTATTAGGTTTAATTCTTTTCCATAATAAAATATATGTTCTTTTTTGCCTAATGCTACAAATTGGTTAGCAGTGTGTACTGTGTTATAAAGTGACTAATATAAAATCAAAAACTATTTCTGCAATGTATCAAAGCACCTGGTTACTATTAAGTTTTTACAAAGAAAATTAGTAGATTGAGCACTGACACATTCAACAAATCCAGGTTTCTCCTGTCATCAGTCTTCTGGAAGTGAAGCAAATCTTCAAAGGCTATTAAAAAAAGTGTCAGCCAAACCAAAAACAACAACAACAACGACAACAACAAAAAAAACCCACAGCAAAAAAAAACCTGCTTAACCTCTAACAACAAGGAGAAAAAATTAATTTCTGTTGATAGACAACAACAAAATGAGAAAATTTGAATTTACAGACATTCATTAAAGGCTTTTAATGCTATCCTAGCCTTTGGGAGTGGTGTGGGAACACAGCATTATGACCAACAGCAGATATACAGAGGGATAAAGCACACCACCCAACAAAAAGCCAGGCACACCAGCATCAGAAAACGGACTACAGCCCTTCTACTCCCTCAGGTAAAGGTGTCGCTGAAAGATAGGCAGGACTTAGTCACATTACAGAATATTATATAATTCTATACTGTGGTTTATTAGTATGTACATCTTTTGATATCACTCCCCAAAACATGAGACAACAAAGCTCATTTTATATTTGCACAGGCCAGGTATGGGTTGTTTGTTTTCCCTATGTTATGCATCTGTTTCAGAAGACTGGATAGGGCACTACATTATAGGAGTTACATATCCTTGTCTGTCTTTGAAGGTTAAAACAGCAGGACAATGTTTGGCTGAAGGTTAAAGTAGTCCTGAGACTGTTCTAGCAAATACTGCCTGCAGACTATGTTGGGGGTTTTTTTGTAATACTCAGTAACGACATGGAAAAAAATCTAAGAAAACAGGATTTTATTTTTTTTTACTTGCTCATTTCCACTACCGGACAGTATTTATTTTTATTAACATTTCCTTCTTCCCAGGCAGTTGATGTGATTAAAACTTGAAGTAGATTTTGAAATGTGTGCTATTTTCTCCGGTGCCTAACAGCCAAGAGTATGTTCAAACACCCTTGGGTTACCTCATCTAGCAAGACCCAGTGAATGTGAATTGAAAGTGCAAGTAACAAAACAGGAGGCATTTGGCCTACATAAAAAACTAAAACTATTCTTAATTAATTATAAGCAAATCAAAAGAAATTATTAATATTAGGAGATAAATACATGATGGTTTTAAATATGCCAAGTACTTTTCCAGCAGACGAGGCCCTCCATCCACCACGTGACCCTACGGACAGGCAGTGGATCAGAGGACAGCTGAGGGGTCTCAAAAATGAGGGTAATGGGAGTGGGTTGTGAGTCAACAGCAAGTCACGTGGCAAGTTATGTTTAGTTTGCAGGCTGTAAAGTGCCTCAAAGGCCCCCTGTTACACCTTCCCACCACTAAAAGGTAAACACTAAAACCTTCAGTCTCTGTAAGAAGTTCAGATCACAAACTAAATACTACAGCCAGTGTGCTGAAGACCATACAGTCATCGAAATTCATCTTGACAACTCCATTATTTTATCTACATCAAGGAATATTTAGAATACAAACAAATAAGAGGTAATTCTAGTCTATTACTTAGTCTGAAAAGCTGTCAAGATATTTTTTTCACAGAAAATAAAATGACTGGCTACAACCTGATTCACTCCATGTCACAGGAGCACTATTAGTTAAGAAATTTATAAATCCACTGTCTTCCCTAGTAAGGTTTTAGACAGAGCAAACCAGTAGACATGAAATCCAACCTTGTCACATAGCAAGAAAGTCACATAAGGCAGTCTAGGGCCCAACAGGACACTAAACAAATCTCCAGACAGGATGAAACGATATCTGTAATTTGTAAGAAAGAAGTACAGTCATGCCTTAACAGGACTTATTTTAGCAACTACAGCCATCCACGCACTGGGCAGGGATGTAAGTGATGGAGGAACTTTAAATGTGCTTTGATTTTACAAAGATCTGTGCCTTCTAATCTAGTTTAAGAAGTGGTTTTACGTGGTTTTATCTTCACTGAGAAGCAGACATAAATGAATTACCCATCTCAATTTTGTTGGCATTTTGTTGACTTACACATGAGACAATGACATTTGTGATGATGTACTCACTGTTCTACAGCAGCCTGGGACGAGTATTCTTCCCATTGTCTGAATGTCAGATGGAGCACATGGAGGGACCTATTCTGTGTATATTCTATATATGTGTATCTTCTAGGGAGACGATGGTATGTTCTGAGTTACCAGTATGTAAACAGTACTCTAATTTAGATGGTTTTTTTTCACAGCACAGTCTCTTTAAGTAACTTGTGACTAGCAGCAGGAGAAAAGTCAATAGAACAAAATATCTGGAAATGAACCCTGATAAAGTAGAAGAAATACACCAAGATACATGGAACCACAAAATTATAGAAAGTTTAGGAGAACTGTAATATTCTTTACCATCAAATTACATCTGTCTAAACTGAGGTTGTATTTTAGAAAAATCTGAAAAAAAGTAAAGATTTGAGACAAATTAATTAGCATTTCTGTGACCATGCTTTTAGTGAGATGAGTATGTCCAGACCTATACACACTTCATTGACTTAGGCTATGACACTGCATATTCACTGCACTTGAACAACCTCTGAAGACCATCTTCAGAAGAAGCCCTCCACTGACTTGTTACTGTTTTTTTCACAGAAGAAACCCTCCACTGATTTGTCACTGTTTTTTTCCCAGGGATCTATGCAAGTCCAGCACTCTTCCTGACTGCAGCAACTTCTAGCACCAAACATTATTCTGAAAATAAAATTTAATCTGCTGTTGACCAAAATCTCAATCAAATTCTCTCAAATGTAAAGATCAATAACATTGGAATCTCAAGGCTCATTAAAATGGCTTTGTAATTAGTCTGCAAAAACCTCTCAGAAACTCTAAGCTGAATATTGTGAAGTTGGGTTTCTCTTCTATGAGGTAAATCCCTGAAACGAACAGATTAGTCACAAAGGCTTTAAGGCAGAAAAGTAAGGAAAGCTTCTGTTCTCTCCAACTCTTAACACAAGGGCCTTCCAATGAAATTTAAACATTACAAATAGACAATACTCTATCATACGATTCATAATTAGACAGTAGAACTAACTGCTACAAAATGTCATTAAGGCTGAGGACTTAGTAAGGCTGGAAAAAGGACTAGACATTTATAAGGGGTAACAAAAATATCCAGAGCTCTAATAATTTTCCAAGATCCTTTAAATATTATGTTTCAGAGTTGAAACCAAACTCTAACCAGCCAAAGAACATGTGGCCTCTCACATCTTCCTCTGGAACCTCCATTGTTGATCACTGGATACTGAAATAGCATGGGTTAACAAGTCCAGTCTCTCATGGCAATTCATTTGCAGTTTTAAACAAAACCATCAAGTTGATCCACAGGCTTCAGCTCAAAGTGGCTAACGGTCATGGCATGCACAGTCATAAGATTTCGCAAACCAAGCCACAGAGAATCTTTGTTCAAAAGAAATTTTAAAAAGAGAAAAAAAAATAACAGTTTCTTTGGCTGTAGCGTTATAATCTTATTTAAAAAAAAAACCACAAACCCAAACCCACTAACAGTCAAACATGCAAGGGTAAATTACAATTGACTTCAGAACTGAGAAGACTGTAAAGTTTAAGCTTTTTCTGCCACCACTTCTTTGCTCCTTCCTTCTCTGTAGGCAGCCCTGTCATATCTGTTCCTCTTTCCACAATGTAACATGTCCTTGCTTTTCCGTTTCCCAGAAGATATTCTAACTCTAAATCATGTGGCCTCCTTTGCATTTCTCACCTCCCTTACCAACTCCACAAGAGACAGGCTGTGAGGGGCCACATCTCGACTGACACCTCACTCACAGAATGGCCAGGTACCGACTGGCTGCAAGAAGGCAAAACTCAACAGTAGAACTGGGGTGGAAAAAAAAAAAAAGAAAAAAAAAGAAAAGAGAGAATCTAGCCATAGTCCAGATAACATAAAACATCAGTCCACTCTTAAAAAACACCAGGTCGAAAGATTTGAAAAGATGTATAATTAAAAATATGTAATTCCAAATCCATATACACTAATCTCTGTGTGTTAATAAGCCTATCTGTAAAATAGGAGATAAGGTTCTACCAAATGAAAAAAACACCACATTGATTGTTCCTACAACATACGGTCAAAAGATTGACTGCTTGTGTAAATATTTGAACTACATACTCTAAGTAACATTTCAGCCTCTGCATGCAATTATTAAATATTAAGTAAATAGCTATGGATCATATGTACAAAGGTGAACGTAAAATGCAGCAATATTTTAATTAAGATCAAAACAAGAAACAGCCCTTTGGTGTTTTGTTTTTCTTTAGAGCGTGGTAGATAATAAACATCCAAGAGCCTTCCAAGGCCTCAGAACAGATTGGATCAGTTTCTTTATGTTTCCTTTTGTAATTCTGTCACAGAAGCAAGGTATCAAAAGATACAACCTGCAATTTGTTGGCAAAGAGAAACACTGCACCTCCCTCCAGTCCTTGAAGACTTTTTTTTTTTTTGTGCGTCCCAAAAAGCAGAAAGTCAAATCTGATGACTTCCACTGAAGTGTTCAAATCAAGAATTTTATCACTCAACTCACCTTCCTCTACACTGAGAGCTCAGACTAATCCAGCAGGTCAGATAAAGTACATCATCAACTGTGGCTCTTCATAAATTTATAGGAGGCCTGAAATCATCATTGGTAGCTACTTGTCTAAGCCTACATACACAGCATACCCATGAGGTTTGAGGAAGGTGGCATTCTTTGGAGGCCACCAGGAAAGAGACCACCTTTAAACTCAAAGAAGGTAGATTTAGATTAGCTATACGGAAGAAATTCTTCACTCTGAGGGTGGTGAGGCACTGCAACACGTTGCCCAGAGAAGTTGTGGATGCCCCATCCCTGGAAGTGTTCGAGGTCAGGTTGGATGAGGCTTTGAGCAACCTGATCTAGTGGAAAGTGTCCCTGCCCATGGCAGGGGGGCTGGAACTAGATGATCTTTAAAGTCCCTTCAAACCCGAACCATTCTATGATTTTATGATTCAATCATCCACAACCAATATAAAGTCGTTCTATTGGCAAGTCCCAACTCATGATAACTGCCCCCTGCAAGGATCCCTGTTGGTGCACAACAGCCCATCATCCTTCGCCTGCATCCTACAGAGACAAGGAATTACACGCATGCAACCATTACAGAACTGGGTCTGCAGACACACAAAAGAAATGCTGCACTCTGACCCTGCCTTACAACGGGAATTTAAAGCACGGACTAGATTTCCGCAGTCTATTTCCTTAACCAACAAAATCCAATATAACTGCTACGCACGGAATTAAGAAATCATCTTCACAATCATGAGGGAAAAAAAAAAATCATCTGAAACTAAACAAAAAGTCTTTAATATACCTACCCATATCTATGAAAATATTTTATTTATTTTGAGAAAACAGAAAAAAAATAAAATTCAGATAAGCCGCTGAAGGCATTATCTAAAAAAAAAGAAAAAGAAGCTTTTTTGTATTTTTGGGTAGCTGAAGGTACTTGATTTTGGTTTACCTGATAAAGTCAAAACTCCCTGAATGAACTGGTACAGTGTAAGTAACATTTAGAACCTTCTTACTTGCCCTTTTTTTTTTTTCCTACAAGTGATTAATTTCATGAAATAACGCCAACAATTTTTCATAAACTATAATGCAGTCTAAGAATAGGCCCCTGTATAAATTGAACACAGTAGTCACATATTTTGTGGGTAGATTAAGGATAAAACTGCTAGCTCCATGCTGTGCCAGATGAAAAGGAACTGTTTGAGTACTTTAGAGCATGCATATTTAGTAGGCTATCCAAATTATTTATAAAACTTTGGGGGAAAAATTACTATTTAAAGAAAATAGTATCATTCAGTGAATAAGGAACAACAAGAAGAAGAAATTCAGGTTCCATTCTCAGCTTTCGAGAGACTAGGCAAATCACTTCTTCCTGCACAGCTTCCATATCTACGCAATGAAGGTAGCATTTACTAATTTGGTAAAACACTTCAGAATCTGTACATGAAACATCTTGACATAGGAACTTAGTACTTCTGTAGAAATAAGACCTTCTCACTACACAGACTTGCTGAACTGCTGCAAGAATTCAAAATATCAACAGCATGTTGAGCAGCATGGTACGTTTACCACATTCTCTACATGTGAGCAACACATATATATTCAGCTCCAGCTCATCACATTTAGGAAAATCCCAAGTGAACAAGCAGGTGAGCTTAATAAGTATGTAGAACCACAAAAGATTCCTCTGCAGTCAGTCAGCTATAGTCAACACAAAGCAAGCCAAGTCTTTACTACCCTTCAGCCATCCTTTAGACATTCAGAGACATTCCAGTCATTGGAGAATGAAGCAGTGTGACATGAAAGAGCTAAGTACCAAAGAAAAAGCCTGTAAAACCTACAGAACAAAATGGGCCTTTAGCATCAGAACATAAATAAGTAGTAATGTTTTAATAAAAGATGTAGGTGCAGGGAACCTCAGCAAGCAGCTCAGCAGTTCCATGTAACACCAGCATTGAGGTCTTCAGAGAGACTTGTCTACATGTTCTTATAGCACTGTGAAATGCAGTTCACAATCCCTTTTGACAGCTTCAATTTAGACATATCCACCTTTACAGTAGGGACTATACGCTACAAATAACTGTCACAACTTATTGAAGAGCTTAGTTACTTCTAGATAACTAAGAAGTCTCTTCATCTTGAGCATGTACAAAGAGACCTCCTAAGAGAAACACAAAAGATATATAAAAGAAATTAAGAACAAAGGTTTGCCCTAAAAATGAAGCTCAGTACTAGCTTTCCTGAAAGTGAGACACTATCTTTCAATGGACCTTAATGGAAAGCCTCATTAAGAACTTGCCATTCAGTAACATTTGCATTGTTATTAATAATGAAGAAATATATTCAAAACAAATACTACGCAGCCACAGTCCTGTAGAGATCCAGTAATCAAGTATTAAATAACTTGGTCAAAACCAGAATTGATATTTCAAGAAAGAATAAATATAAACTGATCCATACTATCAGATTTTACAATGACAGGAGGAATATTGCTGCTATGCCTCTCCTCTGTATGCTCAGGACAGCTAGGATATCATTGGAGAAGGAGCTACACACCTTTACGCTGTAAGTGTAGAAGCACAGAAGATAGCAAGCACTCTTGTTTACTACAACATTCCTTACTACCTCTTACTTTTTTCTCTCCTTGAACAATTGTTCTTGGGGCTCTTCATCTGCTTCACAATCTGCCCAGAATATCTTTCTCTTCCTACCAGTTGCCAGCTGTTCCTCGTTCACACGGATAGATGCAGCAGTTGTTCATTTCTCATTCTGAAGGATGTTAAAACAGTTGGACTTTTCCCAGTCAGGCTGGGAAGGAGAGACATATGAAAGGAGAGTATTTTCTCTACCAAGTATTACCAAGAAGTCTAGATAACATCTTATCTTCAAAGAAAAATAGTATGAAGCAAGTAAAACTACAACAATAGGAGAACCAAGGAGTGTAGAAACAGGAATGGACTGGTCCTCCCATCTCCAGGACAGATGATGAATGCAATTCTAGCTTTACCACCTTCGGTACTAGCAGGCATGGTTAGGACACGTGAAAAAGGGGAGCGGACAACTAGGTAGCTAGGAAATATCTCTGTAGCCTCCGTGCACTGAAGAAGTGCACCTGCAGTTCTGCTTCCCAGGGCTCATCTGCGCACCTCCAAGAAGAGTTCACCTCTGCCTTCTCTATACTTCACATTTGGTGGCTGCAGACAGATCTCTCTTCTTAAGGCTGAACAAGCGCAGCTCCCTCAGCTTCTCCTTGCATGTCGCTCAAGAAGCCTGAGGCTAGCTTGGGACTGGCTTGGTGGCCTTCTGCCAGATTCACTACGCTTTATTAAAGTCTTCCTTGTACTGGGGAGCCCAAAAAGGGACATGGTATTCCAGATGTGATCTCAAAAGCCAGCTAGAGGGGAAGAATCACTTCCCAGAACCTGCTGGCTATGCTTTTGTTGACCCAGCCCAGCATGCAAGTGTGCAAGTGGCCTTCTTTGTTCTAAGGGCACACTGATGATTCATGTTCAACCTGTCCTCAACCAGAAGCACAGGGCCTTTTTCTGCAAAGCTGCCTTCTAGCAAGTCAGAACCCAGACGTTCCTGCTGCATGGGTTTATTCCATCTTAAATCCAGGATTTTGCATTTGCATTTCTTTGAACTTCATGAGGTTCCTGTTGGCTCACTTGTCCACCCTTAGTAGGTCCCACTCAATAGAGCAGCCCTGCCCTCCAGCGCACTGACCGCTCCCCCAAGGTTGCTATCATCCACAGACTTGTGAAGAGCACAGCAAACCTGTCTGCTAAACTAACACTGAAACAGAGAAATCTGATAAGCACAATAAGCTAGAACGGTCATCTCTGTGCCACTGCAGAGGAGGGAGCACACAGATGGAACAGGAGTCCAAGAGAACTGGTTATTGATTTATGGTGACTTTTGAAAGAATAAGAGCCTACCAGTCCCAAGTATTTGCTGCATCCCCATAAAAGAGCCCACTGTCCATATACCAAACTTGACAAAAGGACGGACTTTACAGTCCTACATATTCACTTAAACTGAAGTCAGTGGTGGTTTAAGTTAATATGATGGATTGTAAACAACTACAGTCCAGAAGCTGGCATAAGTTTGCTTCTACCAATTTACTGACGGGGGCTGCAAAACTCTTAAAATTGCCAGAGCTTATCTGCCAATACCTCAAGAAAAAAATTACCAACAAGCTGTTCCTGCAAGAAACATCTTTCAAAGTGAGCATCCATCTGACAAAATGCATGGCTGTTAAAGTTCAACAGATTTTGTAACAATTTCTTGCGGATCTTAACCACCTTTGACTGTCTTTGACTTTTGATTTACCTCAATAAGAGAATAACAAGGTATTTTTGCCCTTAATAGGAACTGAACTGAATCTGAATCCTGAATTTCTCTTTTAGAGCATGATACGGCCTTAAGAACAAGTGGAAAGATTTAAAGATGTTACGTCTCTAAGAACTCTATGTTCATACTGAGACAAGAAACATCAGTGAGCTACACAAAATAGATTTTAATGCCAAATCAATCTCACCAAGAGCGATGCAAAGAGACTTGCATGACCAATGCATTTTCTTTGGAATTATTCCAACAGAGGAAACAAGAGGAAAGTGAAAAAGCCAATTTCTACCCACAAGATTTTTCCAGCATCTCCTACAAAACATTTCACTTCCTCTACATAGAAACAAATCCAGACTATGGCACTATGACAGGTGACAGTCAACTGGAATAGCAGAGAGGGGCCTTTTTTAACAGGCTACAGATGAGCTATCAAGCTTAGTAGCTAGAGATTCACTCAAGAAAAATCTTCAAGCCTGCAATCAATACTGCTTGCAAATTCTCCGTTTGATTGACAAGGAGAGAGGGAAGGCAAAGGAGGACAGCCCACGGCCTCGGGTTCCCCAGGGAGAGGAACAACAGCGTAGTTACACATCTGTAATCAGTCACTGCGGGGAGAGAGGAAGGGTGAAGGCCATGGTATCCTGCTTGCCTGCCGTTCAGCACACAATAGCTGTCTCTGAGTTTGAAGGCTGATTTGTCTGGGATCCCCACAGTCAACAGCAAGAACCGGCTTCTCCGACCCACTCTGTGCCTGTGCCTAAGACAAGCTCTTGCTCTGTACTACCTTTGGGAGGGATCCACGTCTCTCCGCTGACTTCATATTATGCCTTCAGTGCTTATTCAAAATACTTTGGTTGGGAGCCTAAAGATAACAGCCATGAATGCTTGTCTCTTTGCAGGAAACTATATATTGGGCACCTGGGTGGGGAGGGGAAAACAACCAGGACACACAGATGCAGCGGATCTTTCCAGCAATATGACCAATAAACAAAAGGATCACCAAATGCAAGATGCATCATTAAAAAAAAAAACCAAAAACCTGAACGGGGACAGAGTCAAGCCAGCAATCCTTCCAAGTCAGAGCAGTGGTGAGTCACCGAAAGACTTATATTCCTTCTGCCCACATTCTACGCACACCTCCCTTTCCTAATTTCTGGCTGCCTGTAATGAATACAGTTTCTGTTCCTATAAAGCACAAACACTTCTCAGACTAGGCTATCAGCAACCCATAACAGGCAGATATCTCAGCATCTGGAAGACTGTAGTTTTAAAGATCTGACAAGGAATAATATCTGAACTTAGGTGGTAATTAAACTGTCTGAGCAACGCTAAGAACAGATACGTTATCTTTTAATATCAGAAATGAAGTACTATTAGAGAACACAAAGCACCTCTCTACACAGGAAACATACAAAATGGATCCTTTTCTTGCTGCTGGGAGCTCAACAGATACTCATATGTTTGATCACACATTTGACATCACACTATTGCTCCTACTGATTACTGCCAGCTTTTCTGTGCAATCATGCTTGTATAAATTCACATATCTCATGCAACTTTAAATGACTTTCAGAAATAAATTTTCCTATTAGCCATTTATTATAGAATGATTCATGGTAAAATTTCTTGAATGCTACACTAAGCTTCTAGTTTGGGGAGGTGGCAGGGAAGAAAAACCAAGAGACATAAAACTGAACAAAGTAGACCACTGCTAATAGAGGTGAAAAAAACAGTGGAAAGATAAGTTAAAAAAAAGTCCCAAGAAATCCTCCAAATTAAAAAGTTACATTTTACGTTTTGTGGCTTTAGAGATTACAGGGGGGAGGTTATAACAAAAATCAAAATCATCTGTAAAACTGCCATTTTCTGTCTCATGCAATATTTTCATGATTAGTGAACACAAAGCATTTAAGAGTGAAATTTAGAAAGCTGCACAAGAAATACAAATGTACTTGAGAGGAAAAGAGAACAAAGCATTTAATTCTTTGAAATATCCAGTACTGTCACACAAATAGACTGAAGCTGTAAATGCTAGCTCTGTAACTGATGCTAACTCTGTAACAAATAGTTTCGTTATCTGATATTACACTATTTGTGTATTTTCTTGCTGCTAATTTAATTCTCAACTTCATCTGAATCCGAGATCGCACTTTCATATCTGCTAAGGCAAGGAGCTTAGGAGTTCCTTTGTGATACCTTTACTGATCTCTCATAAATCCATTTAAATTGACCTAAGGCTTTCTAAACACCACCGTTTCCTGGTTTTCCCTGACTTCATTGTAGAGCACGAAGAGTACACCTTCATGGGAAACAGACAAAATGGATCCTCTTTTCTTCCTGCTGGGAGCTCAAGATACAGGCACACTTTGGGTTACGCATTCAGCATCCCACGGCCACTTCTGCTGACTAACTCACTGATTCTATACACTCCACTGCTATTATTTTTTCATCAGACCACTTACTGACAAACTAACTGTGCAAATTGGAAGTATCTTCAGTTCAACAAAATAATTCTTATCCACATACAATAGACTCTGCCAGAAAACATCCAAGTGTTCTGACACATTAACTATGGCCAGAGTAAAATAACTTTGTCTAGAGAACTGCCCACAGAAGATCACCTCCTCTTGCTGCCAACTGTGCTAACTGAACCTTTAGCTCAAAAGCAACAGGCAATCACGGTACGGTTCAAATCCTAACGATGATGTGTGTTTCGTACACTACAGCATCCTCTGTTTCCTCTACAAAACAAAGCCAGACCCAAAACCTCTGTAAGAAATGACAGAAGGTGAGTATTAGATAGTGTGTGGGCAGTAAAGTACACAAATCAGAAAGTGCCAAAGCCAATGCTCTTTGGGTGAAATTACACAACCAGTTCTATGATGGATAGCAGGTTAGATGATCATAGTATTTCCTTCAGCCTTGAGTCTATGAATTTGTCCCTAATTCTGCCCATTTCCATAAACACACCGCAATCTTCAGTTACAAGTATCACACATTATTTTCTGCCATCATCTCTAAACAGGAGACACAGCAATCTGGGAACAAACGAGACTGCCACCAGCAGAATGCCTGCATCATCTACTGCAAAAAGTGGAAGTACCCATTCAAGTTAAAAAATAAATTAAAAAAAAAAATGTTGCTGATAATTCACAGCCCTGCCTCTACCTCTCAGGAGCCATCTTCCACCCAACAACATTTTTTCTTCATCTTGAAATTATTATAACCAAAACCAAAATTCTGATCTTTCTTCTGAAGTTCTGTCTTCTGTTTTACCGCCAGTCTCTGCTACTTACAGTCTTCATTACTCACAACTGAGTTCCTTAGTTGGGCATTAGTTCTTACTCCTTTTTCTTTTTCCCCTACAGCAGCAGCTAACAGCTACATATTTTAATCATCAAAAATAGTACACACATACAAATACTACAAAAAGAAATACATGATTATATCAGCATTTTTCTGAAGCTGGTATCTCTCATTTTAGCCTGCTGCCTTCAATGGGGCTAAGAATCATGTCTTTGTTTTTGTTTTTGTGTCAGTTAACGGGAAAACAATTTTGAATAAGATCTTTGGCTACTGTCATAACACACTTCTTTTATATAGGATTAAGCCCAGAATTAGTGGGAACTGTAAGAATCAGTACTATCATTCTGAGATATAATAATTTTCCAGATGCCACTTTGCTATCAGATCCTGCTCAGTGGAAGTTTGTATTGTAAGCAAGTCCCAGAGAAAGAACAGCAGCCACAGACTGATGCTCGTTTCATCAAGGGTCTTGAAAGACTGTGGTTGCATGTCTTCTGCTATTCAAGAAATCAACTTTTCCTCTTTTGCTATAGGAAGTCACCACACATGCTAATAAATGTAGTTAACCTAACAGCCAAAACTCGAGGAGGAAACATAGTTAGCTCAATATAAGTCATCACTGACAAGGAGAAAACATGCAGAATCTCAGGTTTAAAAGAAAACCGTCGTAAGGCTCTGAGTCTCATGGAATAACAACCTGTGTTTCTTCCTACCAAGCTGAATCTTGTTTTTTGAGTATTGATCCTTGATATGATCAAGCAAAAGGGAAAAAAAATCCTCCTCGGGAACAAGTGGAAATAGATCAAACTATTTACAAAATGCTCAAAAATAAACCTTCATGTGTGACCACACACAGTTTGATACCTGTAAATACAGAGAGCATCTGTCTGTCTTCCACCAACAATACAAGGATGTAACGTTACAGAAATACAGTTGCATTTCACCTGGCAGTTTGATGCAGCGTACTTGCACATGACAACACATTGATTTTACTTCTACCTCCATGCAGACATCTACGTAAAGAAATCCATTAGGCAGACAGTTCTCATCTCTATTGACTGACAGAGTGACAATCGAATACTTTTCACCCTCCAAACTGACTGACAGCTAGACACTTAAACAAGCCTTCAAGTTGCAATAATAGTATGAAACACTTTCAATTACCTGAATCAAACAAATCCATGATCCCACTAGTTGAATGTATTTTTTCTGTCTGCTGCTATGCCTGGCTTGGTTTACATTGTTGTTTGGGCAATTCAGATCCCTAACAAGAATGCTGCAAACAAACCACAGCCCAGGGTTTCCAAACAATGAGATATACCTTGAGTAGTCTTACTATATGCATTTTTGTGACCAGAGAAAATAAATGCAGCCAGAATTTTGAATCACTTCATTTCCAGCCTAGCAAGGAAGGAAATCTTTTACAACTACAAAAAAAAAAAATGCATGGGAAACGGCTACATCATTAGATAAGTGTCTTTCTAACACTAGTAAATGTTAAATGCCAGCCTGCCTTTAAAAGGTGAACAATTTTTTTTTAGTAAAATGAAATCAT
This sequence comes from Tauraco erythrolophus, assembly GCF_009769465.1. Classification (NCBI taxonomy): domain Eukaryota; kingdom Metazoa; phylum Chordata; class Aves; order Musophagiformes; family Musophagidae; genus Tauraco; species Tauraco erythrolophus. Next base: position 39,685,814 of record NC_141467.1, read on the forward strand.
AACAAACAGCATTTAAACTTTGAATCTAAATATATGCACAATTTGGCCAGTTTTCTAAATCAAATTCCAGGTATTTTTCTAAGTAATTTGAATTTTAACAAATGAAATTCTATCCAATTAAAATCTGAATTTATTCAGGGCATAATAATGAAAAACTGAATTTGACAGAGAAACAACAAATTGGGAAATCAGATTTTTCAGATACGACAGCTCATAAGCAATCAAAACCATATATATTTGCATTTTACAATTTCTAGAATGAATAACTAAGGTTGGAAGTATCTAATGTTCTGTAGACATCAATATGTGTTGCTGCAAGACATTCAGCATGATCAGACTGAAATATCTAAATGAACATGCTTATGAGTTAAACATATACACTGCATAACAGGCAAACAAGTAGGATCAGAGTGCGCTCTAATGTACTGTAATTGGGTTGACAGAAATAAAAGGAAAAGTCAGAGTCCATCAAGAACTGTTCAGTAAAAAACACACAAAAAGCAAAAGATTGTCTCTACAATTGAACAGTTGCATCAAAAATGGTCAAAGCATTTTAAAAGACATAATTTTATGTTCTGAGAAAACAAGAACTGAAAATAAACCATGTTTCCATATATTTCTCTTATAAAAACTGGCTTTTAAGCCATGTTATGTCTAAGGAGGTTGAGTACAGTTACTAACTTTTCCCCTCCCTCTCTATGCAGTGCTTGTTTTTTTCGGAATCCAGGCAGGTAACAGACAATCTTTACAAAAACCCAGTGTTGCTTTGCAAGCTCCATCACAGTTTAAATATATATAACCATAACAACTGAAAAGACTTACGTATTTACTTTTTCTTTTCCAAACAATGACCAGACCTTAAAATAAATGTAAAAAAAACAAAACAAAAAAAACAACCCCCAAACGAACAAATAAAAAAAACAAACAACCCCCCAAAACCCACCCTCTGAATTCAGCAAATAAGTCTATGTTAAATCTACAGTATTTGAAATCATATATGGTATACTGTTGCTATTATGAAAATAATACCTTAAAAGATTTTGAAAATAATGTCACAACACCAGTTTTACAGTATTAGTAATTTAAAGGATAAGTAAGAACATGTTTTATCAGTTTGTCTCTTAGAAAGAAATTAAATAATTAGCAAGAAAGTAATTACTTGAAAATGATAATACTCTTCTGAGGTTACTGTGCTTAGCATTTCTTCTTTTTTTTAATCAGTCAATACTATTTGAAGGCATCAATATAGAATTTACTGTGCGCACAACATAAAATGACTCTTTCAGAAGAGACTTGCTGTTGCACACTATACAGCAAATTGATTTTCTGAAAAGGAATGCAGCCTGTACTTAACCTAACAGTGTAACCTTGTTGTACTACATGAAAAGGGATCATGCATATTGATTTCTTTATTACAATTCCTCCTGTGATCAGTAAACATTCGCAAACCCTTCTTCTTGGAAAAAAATATTTTTTTTACTTTGAAAATAGCAAACATAAACAGGCTTCAGTTCTGAATCCTGAAACTGTCCTTTTCACAGGGAGACAGATGCCAGACTATTCCGGTTTTCTTTGCCTGTATGCTAGGGGTAGAGGTTTTTTTTCCAGTTGCAAAAACCAAGCAAACTGGATTGATGCCACTGACGAATCACCGGTTTTGCTAAACTTAGAAAGTTTTCCCTAAAAAAAAGTTATATTCTTGGTGTACCTAATTATTCTCCTTCAAAAATAACAGCTTGCGTACAAAAACATCAAAAGAGAGGAAAAAAAGAGAGAGGCACTATCACGGGGAAAAAAGTAGAAGACCTCGTACAGTATCTACCCTGAGAAAACTACACTAGAATAGTAATGGAACACGAATTTTATATTGCTTTCTTTTGAACAAAATTAAACTTCAGAGTCTGTTAACATGTAGTTTCTGGAATCGATGTAAGCAATTAAAAAATTTCAACCAAAATGTTTTGTGAGGCGTAATTACTATAAGGTCACTAGATATTATTTGGAGTCAGTTTAGTTTATCACATTACGACATGACAGGACGTGAGGCAAAAATTATAAATTCCTTCCCTAAATCTGTCCTTTTCTGATTTAGATGGATGAAGAATAATTAACTCTTAATTATTCAGATGACTTCAAGGCAGTTTCAGGATTCAGTAAAGAATGCAGTCATTTTAACCAAGGAAAGCAGTCTCCTATCATTTATCAAATCTTGCAACTTGACCAATGATGAATAAAAAAATCTATGTTTACCCATAGCCCTAACTGCTACCTTAGAGGTTGTTAAGCAACAAAATTTCCTTTAAATTCTACCATATGCAAATTATCAGATGCAATTTGCATTTTAAAGTATTTAACTCTACATATTTATTGGATTTTGAGGCCATGCTGATCATTGATTTATGTGCTTCTGGCAATCGTATTTCCATATTTGTATGATTTTGATGACAGTAATAATTCAAATATGCAGAAAGTTGTTCTTTGAACAATATCTTTAATTACGTCCTCAAAGCATCATTGTTTTGCCTGGTGTCCTGACAAAAATGGTTTGAAATGAGAAATGGCATTATGATCTGAAATGCACAGAAGTACATTTGTCCTTTGCTGTCTAGTACCAAATGCACAGAAATGACTTTTCATGTTAACCAATCCTCAGCCCTAACCAGTCTGCAAAGCCCAGCAACCTTGCACGTAAATACTTTATTAATTCTGACACACTTTCACGACAAATTCAATCACAGTTCATAAGATTTCTGTTCAAAATGCAAAACCTGCCCCATTTACTTTGCCGCTAACTCAGAAAGTTTTGCTGCCACGTTTTTTTATTAGAGTTGTCACAAATTATGTGCACTCTTATGAAAGCTATCAAGAACTGTAATCATTAAAAGATCCACAAATATTTTGCGCATTTACTTCTCAAACACAACCATCAACCATGTCTTCTGTCACCACTATCGAAACAGTTTGGTTTAATACAACTTTTGTCACTGGAACACATGTGTAAACTTTTTAGAATAATTGTTCACTCATGTACAAATATACAAGAGTAATGCATTAGCCTACACGATGAACTTGTGTTTTAGTTAAGCATTCCTATTTATACTAATGTTCATTTAAATATTGTGCAAAAGTCAAATATTATCAGAATAATATAACATTTTACTTTGGTGCAGCACAGATTTACCAGTTTGCTGTTTCCATAAGTAGAGTTCTACATAATACTCCTTCTGCCTCATTCAGGGACAATCTAATATTTAAAATAAAATAAACAACAGACCCTTTTTCAAGTTATATATAATTTAAGAAGACTCTGTTTCTTTTAAAAAATGCATAAGTAGTTCCATAAATAGAGTTGAAATTAACCTAAATTTATCAACATTTTTCCATCTGTAAAACACACAATATTAAATTCTTATGAAATCATTAGGCATACAGTTTGCTTACTCAGAACCAAAACATACTGCTGCATAAACGAGTGGTTTTCTCTCTGATTTTTTTAAAATATGTTTTACAAAAAGAACCTGCTTTGTACATTCCATACTGCCAGAGAGGCAAAGGCAATAAAGAAGGTATGTAGCAACTATGACAATTGTTAAAAAATAAAAGCAAAACCAAAAGAAACCCTCTACCCTTCACAATAGCGGCATATTTTTTCGGCCTGCGAATATCTCGAAACAATACTTTTTCTTCAGAGAGACTTGAATATTTTATTTATGGATGTTGAACACGAATTTAGTGCACGCTATAACTGTATAAAGCTCTGCTTTATTTTTTTATGAGAGCACCCCAGGCAAACAAACATATAATGTAGACCTGATGTCAGCTACCCTAATATACTTGTTACGATTTTTTTTTTTTTTTCCCACTGCTCAGGTGGAAGGAAAGAATTCACAAGTTTGTTATATCTGCTACTTATCTCATTTAAATACAAGCTCCTCAGATCAGTAAATAAAAGGAAACGGGTGTAATTTTGCTTGTCATCCTTTAAGGAGACCTTTACTGTTTTGCTGAATATTGTGGCACGGCACCTTACCCAACCCAAACTCACTCAGCTCTCAGAAGGCATTTCAAAGACACCTGCACTTTTGCCGTGATTCCTGGCTCCCTGCAACGCAAACACCTCGCCTCGTTCCAAGCGAGCACACCCCTTAGTGAAACAAAACCCATGACATTTGCTGAACGACCTTTAAGGCAACAATTAGATAAAGACACGCTGCTGTTTTTCAGCCCCTATCAGATTAAAAACGTTTACCTCGTCACCAGACAGGTACGCTGCACTCACTAGCAAAATTATGCAAATAAGTTCCCCATTCACTAGGCGCGTTAGCAATCCTACGAGCAAACGCGCAACCTGCGCCGAGAGGAATTCATTTTCACTTGGAAAAAGGTTCCACGATTTACCTTTAAATCCTTCTAAAAGATCATAAAGATAAATGCCTTTGGAACGCCTGGATCTATTTATAACGCGCGCGAGCGCGCGGCGCTGCTGGAGGTGAAGTTTGAACCAGCCTTTTCGCAGGGAAAGGGGAAAATTAATTGGCGCCTCTCCCTCCCACACTCCCTAGCGGCAAAGCGCGGAGGGGCACGGCCGGACCCGGCCCCGGCCCCGGCCCGCCGCCCGCCCGCCCGACCGACCTCCGGGGCCGCGGGCAGCGGGAGCCCCTCGTCGGGCGAGGCGGGAGGAGCCGCAGCCCCGAGTGGCGGCGGCGGCTTTTCCAGAGGCGAGGGGAGCGAACCGAAAACCCCGCCGGCCTGAGGCTCGGGAGGGGAGAGCGGCCGCGCGTGGGTGCTGCGCCGGGCAAGGGGAACAGCACGAGCGCGCGGCATCCCGGGGTGTTCCCGGTCACGGGCACCGGGTCACTCCCAGGGAAACACGGGCAGGACGTTTCAGGTCGCACTCCCGGTGTCTCTGCAGTCTTCCATTTTAGCGAAACTTTGCGCATCCGCACGCGTGCGTGCGTGTGTGTGACCAAATATCCCAAGAGTGGGGAAGAGAGAGGCGCAACAGTTCAGCTGAAATTAAATCCCAGAAAGGGAAGTAAAAAAAATAATAATAATAACGTCCGATCCGCTGTGACTGGCGAAAGCGAATGGTTTGTGGAAATGCTGAATCTCGGAAGCGTACTACACAAAAGCAATGAACGTGCTTCGTAAATCTCTCCCATCTTCCTAAACAATTAGGCAAACAAATTCTGAAGGGGTTTCCAAGAAATTTAAATATGTGATTAGACACAAGTTTACATGACCAGAAATACAGCCTAAGCAAACACTCTTCAGCACCTCACAGTCCATTCTTGGAGGCACAACTGTTACCTTAGTAATTTTTCTCTCATTTTCCCTTTTTTTTTTTTTCTTTCCCTTCTATAGCCCATTAAAGTGCTCCAGGGACTTCTTATTGTGCATCCCTTGTCCTGATGGTAATTGCCCTCCAGGTACAATCCTTCTCATGACTGAGATGTCCTAAACACAAGCCAGGTGCTCTCCAGGGCAGCCAACATATTTCCACAGTGTAAGGACCAAGTACTGGACACGTCTCGGTTCCACAGACACTGGAGGGGACAGGACTAACGTCGTTCAGCTTATTAAAATCTGTGATTCTTGATGAACTTGCTGTATATGCTCTCGAGAAGAGGTCAAATGCATTTTCCTCTCAGAGGATGAACTCCTTTAATGAATCGTGGCTACAATAAAAATCTAAATATACAAGAAAGCTAAGATTTTACACATATAATCCAAAATGCTCAATTTTAGAACTTAAGAATAACACAGCATTCATTTATTTTCTGGAATACTCAACCCAGTATTAAACGGTAAAACTGTTTTGCAAACAAATAAAATTTTGGCCCTTAAGACTATGACATTGTAACTAAATGGGTAAATGAAAAATATTTTAGTTACAGCTAAGGCCTCTCAATATATTTCAGGGATAATGAATGAATCTTTAAATCGATACCATAAAATATACAGAATTTATAAATAATTAAGACATTTATCTTCATGGTAGAGAATAAAGTTATTGTATGTAGTTTAGATATGAAAATGAAATTCCTGTATAAAACTGGTACCATTTTTATCATTTGTAGAGCTCAGTAGCACTGCTTATTAATAATAGATTAAGCAGTTGTAGCCAGCTATATAAATTGGCAGTTGATTGCAAAGGGACCTAAAATTGCAATAGCACAGCATAGCAGTTAATGCAAAAAATGGCCCTTTCATTTGTAAAATAACAAAAATCTGCACCTTAAATTGCTGCGCTCAGCTTGTAGCTGTTGTAAGGCAAAAATGAAAGTAATATGATAAAATAAAAGCGATACGGTAGCAGCATTTACCGGCAAATGTGAGTACAAATAAAAGTCAGTTTCAACACTTCCTTCTCATTGAAAATTAAAGCAAAATATTCGCTAGTTTACATGATGAATTCAGAATCACTCGATCTGAGAAAGTCAAAAGGCATACCTAATATTTCAATGTTGTACTGCGAGCTACTTCATACAGTACAAACGAGTAATACACCTTTGAAAGAATTCCGCTCCGCAAACTGCTAATGAGTAGCTTTTCAGAAGCAAGCTGCTTTTCCAGGGGCTTAAAAGAAATTCCTTTGTATCAACTTAGTTGTATGCAAATTAGGTTTAATAAAAGAAAGACCTGGATGGGAACTGAGAGTAAGGGAACCTTGCAAAGTACAACATAAATGAAACGCAAGGGTAAAACACACTTTTGTACGTGTTAAAGTCGGCGCTTCACGCTTGACACTGAAAAGGTTTACTAGAAAACATCTGCTTGTGTAAAAGCTACCGTCAACTGGCAAAAGCCAGTGATAAACGGCCAATTTCCATTTAAAATGCCTAAAACCAGTAACAAAATAGAAACAATGTTGAGACTCTGGAAGTGTCCACTTTTATAAAACTAACGCACACAGCTTTTCAGCGATGCAGTTCCTTCAGTGCTTGGATAATAGAAGCATTCTTCTAATCATGCACAATTAGAAATACTAGAAAACTGCAACAGATACAAGAGTCACTTCTATTACAAAACCTTGACTAACAGGGAAAAAAAAAAAGAAGTATTATAACATTTGTCTGTAGTTTGAAAAAGGTGTACGTAGAAAAATAGTGAATAGTGCAGGACGAAGCGCATGAAATAAGAAAAATGTACAGGTCAACTCATTTATAGTAATTCAACCTTCATCTTCTGATTTACTTACTGTAAAAAATCTATTATAGCCACAATTTGGTAGTGAACTGTAGCCATCTACTGGAATGAGCAGATAAAGCAAATGTTTAAGACAATGTTCCTCCCCAGGAATCCAGCTTGCTTTGCATGCTTTCCAGTATAGGCCAGAAAAAGGAACAGTGTTAGATGCTATTAATACTGCAAAAGGAATATCTCTCCAAGCCAGCAGTGCCTAAACAATGTCAAAAATACACTCATTCATTTGGTAAGCACATTTAAATTACAATAGCAATGCATAGATTGTTTGCTGTAAACAGTGAAATTTTATGTTGTGATCACTGTATTTACATTTTCAAAAGCACGTAATAGCAAGAGTTTCAAGTGAAACAAAATACTATTTATTGAATATTTGTTTTAAAGCAAAGCAAATTCAATTCAATGCTATATGAATTTAGGACAGTGTATTTCATTAATCACCATTGACATAACATAGTGCTAATAAGCTTAAATTTTCCTTTATTTTAAAAATAAAAAAAAAAGAAAAGATCAACCCATGCCAAAGTGTGCTGCTGTCCTGAAACATGAGAGCTTATCCTAATACTCAGGGCAATATTCTGAGTACAGCGACGCCGGTTGTATCCCATTGTCATGAGGTAAGTAGGCACGTACTAATATTCCTAGAGGAATTAATTCAACCTATGATCAGCTTTTAAGTACATCTTCTGAGACATCACAAATTCTACCGGGAAAGGAGTGAATGCTGAAGGAATAGGAGGGACCTGTGGAAAAATCCAAACTCATTATGGAGGAAAAACAACCTGCAGAAAGAGATTATTCCTTTTATTAGACTCGATGATACTACTGGAATAGTGAGCAAGCTCTCCTCCTAGGCTCGGAGGAAGGGACTGAGCTGGAAATTACATCTGCTTCTTCCAGAGGTATAGTTTCATCTACAAGGATCACTTCCTTGTATCTCCAGACCCATCATCATGGCTGCAATAACACGACTACTAATAGCCTGTTCTCAGAGAAGATGCTACTAGTAGTGCGTGCCAAAGGCCAGTAATTCAGTCCCAAGCTGCAGGTATCAAGATACGTTGTCAGATGTAGAGATGCTAATAAAATCGTTGAATGGGGAAAGGGGAAGGCAGCCACAGTGAGATCCTGTTGTTCCACTCCTAATGGCAGCTTTTGGCCAATTTAATTTCTGTTACGGGGGGACTCACAGGCTATACATTCCCATCCATCCTCTAGGTGTTTTGGCCCTACGCAAGCAACATCAGAGTCTCTTCCAAGCATTTCAGGAGTTCTAAGGCACTCAGTTCACACTATTCATAAATGCAGCAGAAACATGTTTTCTGTTGCATTTGGGCCCTAAAACAGACACAGAAGATTTCTCAAGATTTAATGTCTGCCTTGAGTAAAATTAGCCCATCGAAATAAGGTACGATGTTTAATCGCCACAAAAGAAGGGCGGAAGCAAGAAGACAGGAAGCATAACAGCATAAATCGTTAACCTTATGAGCTGCTTCTGGAACTGTTTCCTGAAAAAGGGGACAAATACAGCTGGTAAGGGAAGCGGAAGATATTGATAGCATTCAAAGAGCAACAGCAAATCATTGATACATACACACACACACAATCACACATATGTGCATGCACACATACACAGAGTACACCCTACAAAATAGGAGAGTGACTAGAAAATCCTTATGCCGCGATTAACCCCTATATAACTCAGCCTCTTTAGCTCTGAGGAAGTCAGCACAGTGTTAAGCAAAAATTACCACTCACAACAAGCCAGCAGAGATTTGCAGTCAGAGGGGATGTTAAGGTCTCCTCAGCAGTGCCTATAATTTCATGAGTACATTGGAAGATCTGCTCCAACTTATCTATTGTGAGACCAGCAATGCCACATGTGAAAATCAACTGTTCTTCTCAAAAAAACACCGTATCAAATCTTTATGAATTTAGAAGATCAACACCGCTGAATAATTCCAAAAATCACTAATCACTGTCTAATAAAGTGAAATGTAACTAAACAATTTTAAACGGGGAACAACATCTTGGCAAGTCAGTTACAAAAGCCCATTAATGAAATTAATTAGTTAAGGTATAAACACTAAAACTTCTACTCAGCAAATTCAGCCAGATTAAACTCTTTACATTGATGGGTTCTCATTGATGAAACCATTTTTTCTACAGCAAATGGGGAGGAATTTGTATGAACTATCCCACCAGGCAGAATTGGTAGTGAGCAGATGGGGTAGTAACATCTTTAACCAGCACCATTAAGTCTCAAAAAAGGATAAATATACTCATGCTTCAAAGCATAAACCAACCATGTACTGTCATCAGGAGCTGGGGGGAAGAAAAAGAATAAAGAACAAAACAGAAAAACCTAGCTGCCCCCCACCCCTGGCTATTAGGGAAGTTTACCCAGTCACTGCTCAGTACAGCTCTTCTTGAAGCTCTCCTGAAATAGCTGGTATATCATGACTTAAAGGTGTTGTAGTAGTTACTACAGTAAAATTAAATGCATTGATTGCTGGATTCACCTCTATGTCAATGAAGCCTATTCCGAATCATTCGGTGATATAAATTCAAAATCTCTTGTAATATTTGCTACTGTTCAATGAACTGTTTAAAAAAAATAAAAATCCCAACCCAAAAAAAACATTAAGAGCACCAAACAAAATCCCCAAATCAGGTCAACATAAGGTATATGTTTGAGTAATGGTAAATAACCGCAGCTCTGCACAGACAGGATGGTTTCCCATTATTTCAGTTACTACACTGCTAGGTAGAACAGCTTTTTCTGTTGTGGTGGTTTTTTTTCTTCCCTCCCTTCTCCCAAATCACTATCAGCAGTTTTTATATAAGACATCTCAGTGAGATAACTGGTTATGGAATCAATAAATGATATGACAGTTCATCCAGTCCATGTAGCACTACGTGGGAAGCAGTGCCCTTCTTGTTAAGGTTCAGTATTAAAAGATATGTTTGAAATACAAAAGGCTGCTGAACAAACAACATTGAATGTCAAACAATTGACCATTTCTCACAAATTTTCAAAACCTGCTGAAGAAAACTACTGTGTATAGACAGCAATAACATT